>NW_005434525.1:25527-63240 GCF_000315625.1 Guillardia theta CCMP2712
CCTTCGCTACTCACCTCGCTCCTCCTCCTCCTCCTCCTCCTCCTCCTCCTCCTCCTCCTCCTCCTCCTCCTCCTCCTCCTCCTCCTCCTCCTCCTCCTCCTCCTCCTCCTCCTCCTCCTCCTTCTCACCCCTACTTGTCTTCTTCCTTGCTGCTCGCGCATCTCAAGACATCTCAGGCGCTATCGTTGAGAAGATTCAGAAGACGATGGAGATGAAGAAATCTTCAAGAAGATCAAGTCCCGATGGACGCGCGGAAGGTTCTCTCAGAAGGTGACTAGTCATGTTGACCTTTCTCCGCCTCCCTCTTCCTGCTGCTGCTGCCGCCGCCGCCGCCGCCGCCGCCCTCCCCCTCCACCTTCAACGCTCTTACTCTTGCTCCTGCTGCTCCCTCCTCTTCTCTTCCTCCTTTACAAACGCCACTAGCTCCCGCCTGTCTTCCTTGTGCTTGATCAGCTCAACTGCATCACATACTTGCCTCCTGTCATTTCGTTCTCCTCCTTCCCCTGCTGCTCTTGAGAGTTGTCAACGGCAGGTCAAACTCGAGAGAGAAGCTACAGCCATCCGACAACAGGTCTTAATCTCACTGCTCCTCTCCATCCTCCTCCCCCATCTCCTTCTCCTCCTCCTTCACTTCCTGCATTCGCTATCCCTCACACCTCCATTCATGTCTTGTCTTCATCGCTGCTTTCTACTCCTCTTCTCCATCCATCGCTCATTTCTCGTTTTCTTCATCATCGTACACTACAACTCTCATCCCTCGGTTTCAGTTTGCAAGAATCGAACAAGATGATGGAAGAGATCAACAACTTGCGAGCAGAGGTGAAGCTGCGAGACTGACGCTTGCGCGCTCCTGACAGTCCCACAGCTCACGGTGATGCAAGACAAGGCAGACAAGTAGTCGCACACAAGGTTGCTGCTGCTCCGCTGATCATGTCGGCAGGTTGGAAGAGGAGAAGAAGAAGCTGCAGGCTGATCTCGACCTTCACGTCCTGTCGAACAAGCAGAAAGAGCAGGAAGTGTCGGAGCTGAAACAAGCTCGTCGAGATGCGGAGGTGATGATTCAGAAGCTTGCGGATGAGTTGTGAAGCTCCCGTCATGCCTCTTGGTTGACAAGTCCTTGTCAACATCGCTTGCTTGTCAATCTCACTCTCATATCAACATTCAAAGCCTCGATGCTTCTGAGCGATCTCAATGCGATGGTTGCATCGTTGACTGATCATCCTGATAGGTTCGACATATGAAAGAGATGAAAGACTCGGAGAATGTACAGAAAGCAAGTGAGTTGCGGGAGGAGAGTAGAGAGGAGAGAGAAGAGAGAAGAGGAGAGAGGAAGAGAGGTGGTGAGGGAGAGGGAGGGAGGAGGTAGGTGAGGAGGTGGAGAAAGGAAGGGAGGGGAGGAAGGGAATGAGGATGGCGAGGGGGAGGATAGGAATGAGGATGGGAGGGGGGTCATCGGGAGGAGTGATGGGGGGTGGCAGGGGTACGGAAGGACCTGGAGGAGAAGAACAAGATGGTTCTCAACGCAGACTCGAGGAGTCATGACTCCAAGCTGGACCTCCTTGACAACATCACCAACGTCGTCACGACTTGCATCCGGTGCCTCCTCCTCCCTCCTCTGCTCCCTGAGCTCACTCAGCGAAGATGCACGGAGACGGAGAAGAAGCTTGAAGATGCGTGCGGGAGAGAGCGAGAGATCATGGTAGGAGGGAGGAGCAGCTATCCTTCACACCCCTCGTCCTCCTCCTCTTCCTCATCTCTCCCTCCTCCCACTTTTTCATCTCCCCCAACTCCTCTCCCTCTCACCTCCGCCTCTTCACCTCCGCTGACTCTTCTGCCCACCAGCAACTGCTTGTGACTGTTCAGACGCAACACTCGCAGCTTCAGATCGCCTACTGCACTCTTGTCAACAAGGTCATCATTCAAGTCCTCCCCTCTCACCCTCAGCCCCTACCGCCAGCCCTTCCCTCCTCCTCCTCCTCCTCCTCCTTCCTCCTCCTCCTCCTCCTCCTCCTCCTCCTCCTCCTCCTCCTCCTCCTCCTCCTCCTCCTCCTCCTCCTCCTTCTCTTGACCTCTCTCAGCAGTGTGTCGGTCACTCCTTGCCAACCGCATCGAGCAAGGTCGATCGCTTGTCCTGAGCTCCCATCCCAGCTGTCCCTCACCTCCGCGCAGGCGCGAACATCCACCCTCGAGCTGGTGGAGCTGCTGGAGGAGAACGACTTGTGGATGGATTACGACGTGCTGAAGGGCATGGGAGTGCGGAAGGTCTGACAGGGAGAGGGAGAGGGAGAGGACGAGGACGAGGATGGGGAGGACGAGGACGACGAGGAGGAGGGAGGAGGAGGAGGAGGAGTGTGTTTACTCGGATCAGGTGGAGGATCTGCTTCACATCACAGGCTCTCATCTTGACAGCATGGCACCGGTGACGGCGAACAAAGTTCGCAGGTGGGAGGAGGAGGAAGAGAGTGAGAGCTTGAGGGTACGTGACTTGTCGACAGGCTGCAAGCCTTGCTAGAGCACAAGGAGGCATCTCAGGTTGTGACCTGGACAGGTGAAACGCTGTTGCTCTCTTGTCACAGATTTTCACCACCACAACCATCATCATCATCATCATCATCATCATCATCATCATCATCACCATCACCATCATCATCATCTCCATCTCCATCTCCATCTCCATCGTCGTCGTCGTCGTCGTCATCATCATCATCACCATCACCATCACCATCACCATCGTCGTCGTCGTCGTCGTCATCGTCATCATCATCATCCTCAACTTCCTTCTGTTCTCACCCTCACCTTCTTCGCTTGGCGTCTCATCATTGTATTGCTTCTCTCACCTCCCTCCCGCTTCTTCTCCCGCAGCCGATCAGCCGTCGGTCGCTGCTGACCCTCTCCTGCAGCAAGAGACGCAGAGACGAGCCGGACCCCTCATCCCCTTCCCACGCCAGATGTCTCAGCCAACAGGAGCAGCTTGCTTCCTTCAGAGCTCTTCTCCCTGCAGGACAGACAGACAGGCAACGCAGGTCTGCCTCTCGACCCCCATCACCATCCCTATGCTCCTCCTCCTCCTCCTCCCTCCCTCTCTCCCTTCCTGCTCCTCCTTCTCCCCCTCCTCCCTCTCTCTGCCTTCCTGCTCCTCTCCCTCCCTCTCTCCCTTCCTGCTTCTCCTCCTCCCTCTCTCCCTCTCTCCTCCCTGCTACTCCTTATCTCTCTCCTCCTTCCTGCTCCTCCTCCTTCTGCTTCCTCCTCCTCTTTCGTTCGCATCATCGTACTTTTCGCTCTTTTTCTATCTTCTCATCTCTTCATCTCTTTCTTCAGCCCCGCGAAGTGCTGGCGGGTCCTCTCGCCCCAAGAGCGCGTCCAAGTGAGTCGCTTCCTGCTTTTGATCCGCTTTCATTCTACTGCCTCGCGTTTATCCACCTCCTCCACCTCCCTCTCCACCACATCATTCTCCTCCTCCCTCTCCTCCTCCCACTCTCCCTCCCTTCTCCCTCCCTTCTTGCCACTGCTCCTTGCCCCCCCCCCTTACCCACCCCTTATCTTTCCTTGCTCCTCTTCCTCATCCTCCCCCATTCTCTCTCCCTGGCTCTCCTCTTTCCACCGCCACCACCACCACCTCCTCCTCCTCCTCCTCCTCCTCGCTGACTGCTGCTGCTGCTGCTGCTGCTCCTCTTCCTCCTCCTCCTCCTCCTCCTCCTCCTCCTCCTCCTCCTCCTCCTCCTCCTCCTCGCTGACTGCAACTCCTCCTCCTCCTCCTCCTCGCTCACTTTCTTCTCAGGACGGAGATGGCGGTCGAAGCGATCGGGAGGGCGCTCAAGGTTCTCGGTCAGGTGCTCCACTGCCCTCCTGCCACCTCCCTGCCCTCACCTGACCCTCCTGCTAGTCGGACAGCAACGGGGAGAACATCAGCGACGACGTTCGCTCCCGGCTGATCTCCATGCTCCTGACCCCGCATGCGGTAAAGTGTATATGACGTATATGACCACCCGTGTGACAAATAACCTTCTTTTTGTCAAAATCGGTCACGAGGGATGCTGACCAAGTACCCAGGGTACTTCTTCGTGACCAATCTGAACAATTGGGGAGATGGAGAGGAATCCTGCTCAGGGGGAGATGGAGCGTCTCTGATCCTCGTTGGAGGCTACCTGTGTCTCTCGTGCGTCAATGACCATCATTGGATGCTACCAGGGTCGGTCGTGGGGCTAGCCAAGCGCGATAGCGCTGGCGTGTGTGCGCTAGCACACAAGAGCATCAATCCCTTCTCAATTGCTTTGAAAGCAATCACATCCTAACAGGCTGTTTTGTGAGGTGTGCTCTTTGGGCACCACCGAATAAAGTTATTCAACACCCAACTTAGCTGGCAGTTGAATGTTTAAAAAACATTGTTCATTCTCCTTACCATTCTCATAAGGCTTTTTGCTCTCTAATGAGGGTCGGAGCTAAGCCCTGCGCAGCTGGGCGGTGTGCGCAGCACACAGAGCAAGGGATCCTTTGTCAGTCATCACATAGCAACCCTCCACACAATCACAAACCCTCCACAAACCCCAACGCCACCCCGCCAAATTATATTTAGTCTTCTTATGTACTAGATGATGATCATGGATGTTGGCGGGGACGCGGGGACGTTATCCTAAAGTTTTCTATATCTCTTTATCCAACCCCTCCTCGCCATATGCAAAAGTTTAGGATAACGTCCCCGCGTCCCCGCCAACTACACCCCTATCCCCAACTATCACAAAGATTCCTCTAATAATTATTCATAAATCTCTCTTACATCACATCAGGTATTCAATAGAGTATTTATTCATTCTCTCTATCTTCTCTAAACTAACTTCTATTTTCTATAAGAAATATTTGAAATATTAATATATCCCCCTTATCTTCTAGTCTTCTATGTACTATAACATGATCTATAAGATCTTATTCATCTCTCTTACATCACATCAGGTATTCAATAGAGTATTTATTCATTCTCTCTATCTTCCCACCGCCGCCCCCAGCGGAACCCCCACTCAGATTATTTTATTGATATTGTATAAATGAATGAAGCCCAGTATCTGTATCGTATGAAGCAGAAGCAATACAATACATTCATTAAGGACCTTGTTGAATCTATATTCAGGAACGAATATGTCCTAGATTTCTTCATTAAAAACAATCTTCTAACTAGGGAGCAAATCAGCTATTATGAGCAATCGAGCTTTACCAACACTTATAGAAAGAAGCGAGCTAAAATTGGCATAAGAAAGGAAACTGTCTATCTGATTTTTAATTAAATCTACATTCTAATTAAAATGAGCACCTGGATCAGTGGCTTGTCTGTTGATACAGTTCAATATCAGATCAGTTCCCTTAAAACAGCTATCATCAAATTAGATGAGGCACATAAAGCATTGGAGGGTGTTGTTAGTACAAACACAGATGATATCCAAGCCAACGCAACGAGCATTGAAGCCAACGCAACGAGCATTGAAGCCAACGCAGCGAACATTCAAGCCAACGCAACGAGCATTGAAGCCAACACTACGAGCATTGACACCCTACAAACAAGTGTTGATGCCAACACCACGAGCATTGACACCTTACAATCAACAATAACAGATTTATCAAGTGATGTTGAAAACAACTCCAACGCAATATCTACCTTACAATCTATCATAAACCTAGCTGAGAATGCCAACAATCAAACATTGACAGCACTGTTCAACAATGACTCCGATCTGATCCAATTGCTCTATGATGATCAAGCGGCTACTTACACAATCAGTTTAAGAAAGCAAGATGGCTCATATATCACTATTCAGGACATCATAGATAGCATCAATGGTCTGGTAAATAGTGTTAACAGCATATCAAATCCAGATGATGAAGCCAATCTTGGGGACATAGTTGATACAGCAAATGACGCATTTGACATCTTCTCTGGTCTTGGCGACTTTGCTTCCGCTGGTGCTGGTTTTGTTGGAGGTCTTATAGCTTCATCCTTGAATACAAGCAAGGCCGATGGTCTGTTTTTATTGAACTGGATTAATGTTTTACGGCTTGCTATTGGCACTGTTATAAATCTGTTAGAGACAGAGATAATACATAGACTTCATCAAGACAGAGCAATCAAGATATATTCACGCAACACAACAGATGGATCACAACTCAATCTAGCTGCTGGCGAAGCATATGTATATGATAGCACATATAAGATCGATGTTGAAGGAAACACAACGACTGAATTAGATAGCAGGCTTATATCATTCCAAGGCGAGGAGATCTTAACACTAGGGAATGAACTGACACAAACAGAATTAGATGAATATGTGTTTGGTTTTACACTACAGGAAAGCGAAACCTCTGGTGGTATTATTGAGATGATCAATGTTTTGAGAGACTACAAAACAATCTTCAAAGGTAATACATTGTTTCTTGATGATGTCACGTTACCCAATTATTACACCAAGACCGAGATTGACACCTCTAACGAGAACTATTACACCAAGGAATATATTGATGGGTTGAACATTGGAGTTGGGGATCTATACATCAACGATACAAACTATTTATCGACTGTCTCAGGTCAATATGGCAGTGTTCAAATCAATGGCTCTGGTGTAAATAGTTGGCAGGGGTACAGCATTGATGGCAGGGTTGTATTTACGCATGATGGCAATAATGAATGGGGCATTTATGACGATGTCAATAATAGATGGAAGTACAAAAATAATATTGATGTTGCTCTTGATGAAGCAAACAATAATACGTGGATTGAAAGCAAATCCTTGGTTATTCAAAACATTTTAGGCACACCATCAGATGAAAGAACAAATAGGAAAACAAACTTAGCTTTTCATGTTCACACTTCATCAACGTGGGCGAGTGGTTCAGCAACTGAAACAATAACAAAGGGAGCAACTTATGCTTCTATATCAATACTTGGAGGAGATAAAGCAAATGAATATCAAGGATTTTCAGCAACTGGTATGTCTGGATATGGTGCTCTTGTAAAAGAAAGAGAGGTAATAAAGATATATCCATATGGCACCAATCAATTCTTCAAAAACATACCTGTGGATGTTGATTTTGCTGCAAATATCAATTGCGCAAATAATCTTAGTATAACGGGCACATCAACATTAACCGGAGCAGTTACTTGTTCAGCAGCACTGAGCGTAGGAACTACATTGAGTGTAACAGGCACATCATCCTTTACCGGGAATGTTGCCCTTGAGGGGGAGGAAGAGAAGGAGCAGCATGGTGGTTTTAATATATTCCACCTGTTCCTATGTGTGTTGGCTCTTACTAGCCCGTTCAACTTAGGTAAGACAATGATCACTCAGCCCCATGTTCTTCTCCTCGTACCCCTATGCTCCTGCCTCTCGCCTGAATCCCTGCCTGCTTGCCTGCCTTCGTTTCTCCTTATGTCCCCTCTCCCCCGCCTCCTCTCCCCCGCCTCCGCTCCCTCCTCTCCCTCCTCTCCTCCTCACACTCCGCACGTCTCGCCGTCAAGCTCGAGCTGTCTGTGTCTTTGGTAGAGAAATGGAGGAAGGTGCAGGTGAACATGCACCAAGTTGAACGAGGAAGAAGGAGCAGGCGATACAGAAGCAAGACACGCTGGGGTAGTCTACATGTACTCATACAAGACACGCTGGGGTAGTCTACATGTACTCGTACCAGACACGCTGGGGTAGTCTACATGTTACTCGTACCAGACACGCTGGGGTAGTCTACATGTACTCGTACAAGACAACAGGCTGGGGTAGTCTACATGTACTCGTACCAGACAACAGGCTGGGGTAGTCTACATGTCACTCGTACAAGACACGCTGGGGTAGTCTACATGTCACTCGTACAAGACACGCTGGGGTAGTCTACATGTGCTCGTACAAGACAACGGGCTGGGGTAGTCTACATGTACTCGTACCAGACAACAGGCTGGGGTAGTCTACATGTTACTCGTACCAGACACGCTGGGGTAGTCTACATGTACTCGTACCAGACACGCTGGGGTAGTCTACATGTACTCGTACAAGACACGCTGGGGTAGTCTACATGTACTCGTACAAGACAACAGGCTGGGGTAGTCTACATGTACTCGTACCAGACACGCTGGGGAAGTCTACATGTAACTCGTACAAGACAACAGGCTGGGGTAGTCTACATGTTACTCGTACAAGACACGCTGGGGTAGTCTACATGTGCTCGTACAAGACACGCTGGGGTAGTCTACATGTACTCGTACAAGACACGCTGGGGTAGTCTACATGTACTCGTACAAGACACGCTGGGGTAGTCTACATGTACTCGTACAAGACACGCTGGGGTAGTCTACATGTCACTCGTACAAGACACGCTGGGGTAGTCTACATGTACTCGTACAAGACACGCTGGGGTAGTCTACATGTACTCGTACAAGACACGCTGGAGTAGTCTACATGTCACTCATACAAGACACGCTGGGGTAGTCTACATGTACTCGTACAAGACAACGGGCTGGGGTAGTCTACATGTACTCGTACCAGACAACAGGCTGGGGTAGTCTACATGTTACTCGTACCAGACACGCTGGGGTAGTCTACATGTACTCGTACCAGACACGCTGGGGTAGTCTACATGTGCTCGTACAAGACACGCTGGGGTAGTCTACATGCACTCGTACAAGACAACAGGCTGGGGTAGTCTACATGTACTCGTACCAGACACGCTGGGGAAGTCTACATGTAACTCGTACAAGACAACAGGCTGGGGTAGTCTACATGTCACTCGTACAAGACACGCTGGGGTAGTCTACATGTGCTCGTACAAGACACGCTGGGGTAGTCTACATGTACTCGTACAAGACACGCTGGGGTAGTCTACATGTACTCGTACAAGACACGCTGGGGTAGTCTACATGTACTCGTACAAGACACGCTGGGGTAGTCTACATGTACTCGTACAAGACACGCTGGGGTAGTCTACATGTACTCGTACAAGACACGCTGGGGTAGTCTACATGTACTCGCACAAGACACGCTGGGGTAGTCTACATGTACTCGTACAAGACACGCTGGGGTAGTCTACATGTCACTCGTACAAGACACGCTGGGGTAGTCTACATGTCACTCGTACAAGACACGCTGGGGTAGTCTACATGTACTCGTACAAGACAACAGGCTGGGGTAGTCTACATGTACTCGTACCAGACAACAGGCTTGTGTAGTCTACATGTACTCGTACAAGACAGGCTGGGGTAGTCTACACGTACTCGTACAAGACAGACTGGGGTAGTCTACATGTACTCGTACCAGACACGCTGGGGTAGTCTACATGTACTCGTACAAGACAGGCTGGGGTAGTCTACATACGTTTGTCAAGATTCTTTCATGTCTTTTGTCACGATCGGTTTGTCAGTCTGTGTATTCCTCTTCTTCAAAACCTCTGACAGATACACACTGTTCCTTCTCCTCTCTGTCTTGTCTCCCGTCGAGATTCACTTGTCTTCTTTGAACTTGTATTCAGACTACTTTACATTCAGTGATACATATAAACACGTGAGATGGTCTCTCCTAGGATACACATGTACACATTTTTATCTCCTTGTCAGGTTCCCTTCTTGGTCTATGGACGCTGACCACGGGCTGCTGTGGGCGACCAGGAAGCGCTGGTAGAGGCTGCAGCTGCATGGCACGAGGGTCCCTTGCCGGTCTATGGAGGCCTTGAAGCAAGCTCCGTATTGGCAGAATACAGGAGCAGGAGCTGGAGCTGGAGCTGGAGCTGGAGCAGGAGCAGGAGCAGGAGCAGGAGCAGGAGCAGGAGCAGGAGCAGGAGCAGGAGCAGGAGCAGGAGCAGGAGCAGGAGCAGGAGCAGGAGCAGGAGCAGGAGCAGGAGCAGGAGCAGGAGCAGGATCAGGAGCAGGAGCGGTGTTCAGCGACTGGGAAGTGGAAAGGGAAGATTTGCAGGATTCCATCTGAAAATTGCGAAGAGGGGAGAGGAGCAGATGAGGTGAAGGCGAAGTTGGAGATCACGACTGCAAGAGAGCAGGAGAGAGCAGGAGAGTCGGAAGCTTGTGGGTAGGCAAGGTTCGGAGCTGCTTGAGGGGGGAGGACGATATAGGAGAGGGAGGGAGGGAGAGGGAAGGATGGGGGGCCGTTGAAGGAGCAAAACAAGATGCGCAGTCGTAAAGCTGCCTGCAGGATCTTCCGAAAAGGTGTCTTTTGGGTTTTTTGCGGTCATTTGAGCCTTCTTTACTGCACCTTCTTACTTGGCTCCCTTACTTTTTCTTCTAAAAATACCCTCCTCCTGTAAAGGTCCTCCCTTATGACTCGCGGAGTCGGAGCTCTTCCGTAGTTTTGACCTCTACCAGTCGCATCACTTTCTATTAGTCAACTCGAGGGCAGTACTAAATCACCCCTGTGATACACGCCGTTGACTTTAAATTGGTACCGGAGATTCTGCTGTACTCTGTGACACGCACTGTTAACTTGTACTCTGTGACACACACTGTTAACTTTAGCACCTCCCGGGAGTCCTCCGCCCTGAGTCTCCGAGCGGATCCGGAGGCCTCCGGCCCGGGCTGATGTCATCGGATACTCCGACAACGACTCGATTCTCAGTACCTCGGCGCCGCCCGGTCCCTCCGGCGGTCGGCCCGGGCGGCCCGCCACCGTCCGGGGCCGTACGGCCCGTACGGTAGCGTAGTATGTCAGAGACGGACAGCGGGTCGGAGTCAGCCAAGTTCCCTTCATCAGGCCAGGCTGCTTCCGTAGTCGGAACCATGGCAGTACATGCAATGAAAGTTGAAAAGTTGAAAATATTAAATGTTGCCATCTTGATTTCTTTTCGAATTTTACTTCCATGACTGAATGAATGAGCACAAGACTGCAGGTGGAGGGCAGCCGGTCAATGAACAAGAGACGACGGTTGTGGTAGAGGTGCTGTGAATTAGACAGAGAGCATTCACAAGAGACGAAGTCAAGGCGAAAGTCATTTCAAAGTTTTCACCTGGACAACCTCTTCGCAGTGTGTTTAAAGATTTGCACTTTCCAGGACAGTCTTGTGGACATTTACTCAGGTTCATCAGCTTCGGACCTGGAACGGATACTCGTGCTTGCTAGTTGGAATGAATCAGAACATGAAACAAGTGCCTTCCAACTCCACTGCGCTACGATGACGATCCGATTTGACAGGCTCTATCACTTTGCTCAGTCTCCCAGGTCATCGTCCTCATGCATTCCTGCCTTCATGTACTCCATTATCCATCCCGGTTCAAGGCAGGCCCAGCCCTCGTCTACCGCCTGCTCAACGTCCCACTGCTCCATCTTACCTCTGCTCCCCTCTGACTGTCCCAGTCCCTCCCTCACAAGACCCCTGTTGTTCTCTGTGCCATGTGCTCTAGAGCTCGGTGCTGAGCTTGTCAGGTCCGGAAGGCCCTCAGTCAATCCAGCTGGAGCTCTCCGGTACAGCCCTTGCTCCCTGGCTCTGTGCGAAGGCCATCGCGAAATGCCGAGCTTCCTGCAGGCAGCCTTTAGGCTGGTGGTTGAGACCCCCTGGGTAAAGACGGGAGTCAGAGTCGTACAGGATGGAGACGTTGCTCGAGCACCAGACGGCTTGCGGCATCCTTCATCGAGAGACGGAAGAGAGGCTCGAGGACCGCCGTTGAGATCTTGACCTCAGGGAGAGCAGTCGATGGAACAGAGCTCGGGCCTCGAGGGCGGGGCGAGATGGTGACATGAGGCATGATGGGTCTGCCTTGCTGGACTATGTAGTTAACGGCTGTGTCGGATTTTGGTGCCGTGATATGATTTCTACCTGAGGTCAAACGTAAGGGTCAGCGTTCTGCCTTGCGCGCTCTCTCAGGGAGCAAGGAGAGGGAGGAGGAGGAGGGGAGGGGGAGGAAGGTAATAGAGAAAGGTGTTAAGTGATTGAGAAAGCGAGGGAGAAGCAGGGAGCGAGGCAAGGAGAGGGAGGAGAGGGAGGAAGGAAGAAGGGACGGAGAAAGGGGAGGGAGAGGAGGGAGAGGGAGGGAGAGGAGGAGGGAGAGGAAGGGAGAGGAAGGGGGAGGAAGGGAGAGGAGAAGGGGGGGTTCGGACAGTGAGGAGTCATGGGGCGGTATTTTGATACTAGGGGTAGTTTGAACTGATTCGGAGGGGTAGGGGTGGTACCGAAGTTTTAGCCGGTCAACTTTACCAAGTTAGTGGCCCTTTTTGGCAAGACATGAGAAAAAAGAAAGTCACGTGATCAGGCTTAAGGCTGGCACGTGACTGCATCCCCCCGGCCCTGGGCCACTGAGACTCGGAGGCCCGCCCCGGGCCCGGCGGGCCTGCACTGAATGACGTCATCTCAAGTTGGAGCTTCTTCAGTCAGTGATGTTCAACGAGCGACACGAGCCAATGATGACGAGTCAGTACACGCTCATGGGGCCGATGCGTGCATGCTGGCACTGCGACACGAGTCTATTCTCAGAGTCTGGTAGGATGAGAGTTGACGTGAGTCATGTTGTCAGTCAGATGGAGAGGCCAAGGTACACGACAAGGTCGGACGAGCCCCTCATCATCCGTGCTCACGCCACGTGAACGCGGTGTCAGGAGCGCCCTGTCTAGGGGCGGGTCGTCGGCTTTTACCGAGCAAGTCTGGACAGTCCCATGATGTGACACCATCGTACTTCTATTTGACTTGACATCTAACTGATCACTCCGCTGTCAAACCAGTCGAAGAGTCTGCTGCAGGGATGATCGAGAGCCGCGTCTAGTACATCAAGGAGCAGGAGCTGGAGCTGGAGCTGGAGCTGGAGCTAGAGCTGGAAGGGCAGGAGCAGGAGCAGGAGCAGGAGCAGGAGCAGGAGCAGAAGCTGGAGCTGGAGCTGGAGCTGGAGCTGGAGCTGGAGCTGGAGCTGGAGCTGGAGCTGGAGCTGGAGCTGGAGCCCTATGGAGAGAACAGCAGAGAAGAAGAGAGAAGAGAAGAGAAGCTAAAAGAGATGAAATTGAGAAGCAAGACTATGGATGAAGGACAGATCAGATCAGATCAGATCAGACCAGACCAGACCAGATCAGATCAGATAAGAAATTAATCAAAGGTAAATGATCTGAAGTCAAAAACAGGACAAGGAAAGAAAAGACAAGTGAAGAGGAGAGAAGTGAAAATATGAGAAGTGAAAATATGAGAAGGTAAGCATGTTCACTTCCTCCCTTATCAAATTCCCAAGTTTCTGCACTTTCACCATTCCGGGCACAAGCATACAGAGCAAGAACAGTATTGAGGCAAATCAAACTTGAGATTTCTTGTAACGTCAAGTGAACGAGGTGTTGAGGTAGATTGGATGTTCATTGCAACGTGAAATAAGCTGATCCCTCATAGGTCTACTGGCGCGGTGATTGGTACATCTACTCGAGCGGCTGACTGCTTCACAACCTGGTAAGCATGCTGGAAAAAAAGGATTTTTCTCACCTTGCGCCTGCCTCCCGTTCCTCCTGGATCTCGTGCACGTCTTTGTTTACAAAAAACAACTTCTCCGCTTCAGCCGGAGCAGAGCTGGACGGGTCGAGGGTGCAAAGAGAGGAGGACATGCAGATTCCCGTCATGCTTGCCGGGGAGGTGGGAGTGAGGGGAGTTTGAGAGGACAACTTGCGTCTCGAGAGCTTCCTCTGAGATGTCGGGCCGTCAACTTCTGCGATCTTCGACGGGTAGAGCATGTAGTTCTGAGCTCCCTGGTTGATCCTTCCTGCTCCTCTCCTCGCCTCCTGTGCGAAAGCCGTCAGCAGGAAGCGCGAGCGAGCGAGAAACACGCGAAGAGACCATCTGCGAGAGACATCGGCGCAAGCCCGTCTTTGTGACGAAGAAGCGCCAAGAGCGGTCGATGACATCCTCCTGCGCTATCCAGAGGATAACCGGAAGGAACAAGACGGAGATGTTGGAGGCGATGATGATGATGGTCAAGGTCGTCTGCTCCGTCTCGCCCGTCACCACCTCTTCCAACCTGTACTGCAAGCTGTCGAGCAAGACACGTGTCAAGGTGAAAACTATGACTCGTCACAGGTACCTCTGCAAGTCAAGCATCAGCCCATCTGTCATGACACGTCAGACCGTCATCGCGACAACGAGGGAGCTCACAGAAAAGCGTCAGCGTCTGCGTGAAGAGCGCGAGCTGATACAAGGTGTTGAGCCGCCTGTTGACGAAGGGACGAAAGTAGATGGCGAGGAGGAGAGAAGTGAAGGCCACAGCGCAGCCAGCTGCGGTCTGCTGAGGCGAGTCGGGGAAGATGAAGTTGACGATGCCCATCATCAAGAACCTGCCGCATGACAAGGTGAGAAAGAAGGACCGCAGGCGACGGGCAGCGACTCTCACTTTCGCAGCATGTCGACGATCTCAAAGAACCAGAAGTCCACCTTGACACGTTTATCTTACGACAGCAGCAGCACAAGCTCACCTTATACGCCTGGAAGATGAAGCCAGCTTGATGCACCGCTATCTTCTCGATGTTGATCAGATCGTCCTCGTCCTCGAACGCTTCTTCTTCTGACGACGTCACTTGCATCGCCTTGATCTTCACTCGGCTCCTTCGCTCCAGCAGCTCGTCTTGGGTCATCCACCGGCATGGCGGGACCGCGATCTTTCCCTGGTGCTGCAGCTGTCGTCCGAGGAGAAGCACGGCCTCCTTGAGGCGGATCTCCTGCAGGCGGATGACTAGCTCTTCCAGCGCCATGGGGAATCGCGACAGCGCCTTCCTCTGCTCGAAGTAGCTGCGAGCTGCTTGTAGCAGCACCTCGTGCCGCTTCTCCTCCCGTGCCCTGACGATGCTCGACCATCGTCCCTCCTGGTCGATCCAGGCAAAGAGCCGAGCCGGGCCGGCAGGATAGGCTCTGTTCCACCCAGGGAGGAGGAGCCAGTCGAAGACGCGTCTGGTGTGGTTGGAGAAGCCTCGCTTCATGAAGTAGCGCAGCCAGCTCTGCCGCGTGAAGCCTTCCTGCAGCTCTCCTGTGTCTATGATGCCCTCCCCGTCTTCGCTGGACTGGAAGATTTGACTTCCTTCTCCTCCCCGACCAAGCACCTTCACCTGCACCTGCTCAGGGTCGATGTGTTCTTCTTCCTCTGACAGCATGTCGTCCTGCTCCTCCTTCCCGCCTTCCTGTCTCTCCTTGTCGAGCTTCTCGCAGATGCTCCTCACCCAGATCGCCTCCTGGATGCGCAGGTAGCGAGCGACCAGGTCGAGGTCTTTCTCCGCGATCGTCACGTTTTGCTTGCCCTCCTGCACGAGCTTCTTCAGGTCCCGCGAGAACAACCGCTTAATGAAGCTCGAGGACTCGCGCTGGAGATTCTGCTGGGAGGCCGGGAGGAAGCAGCAGTACTGCTCCATCTCATCGTCATCCTCAAACCCTAGATCTTTGCGGGCGGTCGCGTGAGCAAGCGAGTGATCGTCGACCTGCTTCTTCCACCTGCCCACCACCTCCTGACCCTGGAGGAGAAAGTCTCGCGCCTCGTCGAAGAGCAGGTTGTTGATGAACAAGATACACTTGTGTAAGTCTTCCCCCTCGTGCCCGGGAGGCAGCGAGTCGCTGAACAGATGAGCAGGGCAATTGTTGATCCACCGCATCGCGCTCTTGCACCAGGTGATTCTGTTCTCCAGCAGCTGCTGCATGCTCGTCATGCTGATCTCCTGCGACCGCAACTTCCCCAGCTGCTCTTCCACCTCCACCTTCCACCTCCTCAAACTCGAGAGCGTTCTTCTCTTCACTGTCTCCTGCGACTGATCCAAGTTTTCCATCTCGTTCCCACCCTTCTCCTGCTTTGACGGGCGAAGCCATTTCTGCCGCAAGGCAGTCAAGACATGCAGAAGATTGAAAGCATGCGATACCAGTCGGAGGAACTGATGATCGTCGGTCTCCGTGATGGTGTCGTGCCACCATCTGTTCCACCCGATCACACAGAAGAAGGCAGGAGGAGGAGGAGGAGGAGGAGGAGAGGAGCAGAGAGAGAGAAAACGGGAGGAACAGGAGCAGGAGGAAGGCAGGAAATGGAGGGAGTGGGGAGGAGAAAGAGCGAGAAAGAGCGAGAGAGAGAAAGCGAGAGTGAGAGAGAGAGAGAAAGCGAGAGAGAGAGAGAGAGAGGGAGAGAGTTGAAAGAAGGGAGGGATGGAAGAAAGAGCTTCACATACTCGAACTGCAAGACGGACTCGAGCTCGGAGGGCGTGAGGTTGTCGGAGATGAGGAGGCGGTTGCGGTGGCTGCTGTGCTCGTGGAGGAGGTGGGCGATCTTCCGGACCACCGGCTGCCTCTCCTTGTCTCGCTCAGCTCGGGTCTTGTACTCCTTGAGCACCTCGATGAAGAGCAGGTTCTCCTTCTTCACCCGAGCCAGCCTCGGGACCTCATGCCGCCAGAGCATCCAGAGGAAGAAGACTGGTATCCCCACGGGGTAGGCCAGGAAGATGACCACCACCTTCCAGAAGATGGGCTTCGAGGCGTCGGAGACGGGGCAGGCCTCGGAGAAGTCGATGAGGAGGTACTTGTTGGACCCGACGGTCTTGCAGATGAAGCCCGAGGAAGCGAAGATGGCGAGGAGAGGATAGATCAAGAAGCACCTGAGCACACAGACGTCAGGAGAAGCAGAGCACAAGGTGATGAGCTACCAGAAGAGAAACCAAAACCAGACTCTCTCCTGCACATGCGCGTTGTACTCGTTGACCTGTGCGACTTGCTCCATGACTTGCTCCGGCTTCATGTCCTCACCCTTGGCAAGCAGATCTACACGATTCTTGGTGTCTTCCTCGTCCTCCTGGTCGGACCAGGGGCAGAGTCTCCCTAGGTTGAAGCGGAAGATGCACCAGGGGCGGAGGGAGTCTCTGAGCACGTTGGCGGGGCTTGTCTTCCTGAGGAACGGCAGGGGAAGGAGCATGAACACCCCGACCACCACAGGCCCGATGCCGTAGAGGTCGAGTCTCTGGCTGAACGTCATCCCCGACAGCAGACAGTGCATGCCTGTGAAGGCGAACAAGTCGAACCTGCTCAGTCTCGTCAGCTCCCCCTGCTGCCATCGCCTCCTCCTCCCAGCTCTCTTCCAGGCCTTCACCACCCCCACCCCCTCCGTCACTCACTTGAAAGCCGCTGCGATCTTGAAGAGGTTCTGAACTTCTAGAGGCCAAGGGACGTTGTAGGAGTTTGTGAAGGAGGAAGTGACCTGAAGAAAGCTGATCACCAGCCTCAGGTACTCCCAGGCTCTCTTGAGGTAGTAGACGATCCTCGTCCACGTCGTCACGTCGTTAGTCGCTCGCTTCTCCGGCTTCGACAAGCCGAGCAGCGGGCGGAGGATCAACACGTACCACAGGACGAGCATCACGAGCACGAACAGAGCTTGTCCTCCGGTCTTGAAGCTCTCAACCTTGCCGTTGCAGGGCTTGCACTCAGCTCCTGCCATGACAGTGAGACTTGGAGAGAGAAGAAGCCTCAGTCGTCCAGCACTCACCGTAAGCCGTCCCTGCCATGAAGTAACCTTCATCGCAGAGAGCACAGAGCACTCCTTTGCGACCAACGGTACAGTTGTTCCCTTGCTCGCATGCGTCAGGTGGGCAGCGGTAGATGGGAATCTTGAGGCTGCTCGAGTCGTTCTTGGCCTCCGCTCGCCTACTCGAGGACGAGTCGATCAGCGTCCAGTATCCTTGCTTCGCGATGTACTGGCTGCCTCCCGGGCAGTCGACCTTATCCAGTTCACACGGAATACACTTCAAGAGGACAGCAGACGGCGAACTGACGCTCTGGATCTGTTCCTTGTAGCTCGCAGGGACCGGGCTGTAGTAGGAGGTAGGACACTCGCTGCAGTCGTCCAGCTGAGGGTTCATCTGGTTGCGGATCAAGATGTATCCAGCTGGGCACGACTGAATGCGGAGGATGCCTTCTTCCCAGCCCCACGCCGAGCCAGCTACCCTAGGGTTGAGGGTCGACCCGTCGCAATTCCCGCCGATAGGGCACTCCTTACAGTCTGCAGCAGGCGGGGAGTAGTACTGCGAGCCAGGCTGACAGATCTGACAAGTGTTGGTCTCGCAGTTGAGCTTGTATCCCTCCGCACACTGGAACTTGCATGCGTCCTGGCTCCCTCCGTTGGTCGTGAAGACGCTGTTGTTAGGTTTGTTCATGCACGGCTTGCATTGCGTGTCGACTCGCGATGCTGACGGGCAGTCAGGCTTGTAAGCTCCGATCGGACAGCTTGCGGCCCCCAAGCACGGGAGGCAAGCCGAGTTCCCTATGCTGTCCTTGTACGTCCCGATGTCGCAAGCCGTGCAGCTTGATCCTGACTTGGTGTATCCTTCCCCGCAGAGACACTCCGACGCGCTCATCGCGCCTGCTACAGAAGTCGTACCGACAGGACAAGCAGTGCAAGCCCCTTGCGTGGACTCAGAGTATTTCCCAGCTGGACACGTCACGCACTCGTTCATCGTCGAGTCTGAGTAGGTCCCAGCTGCACACGCTTGACAGGCCTCGGTGATGCTCGTCGCGCCATACCCGCTGTTGCACACGCACCCTGACTGCGAGCTCCCTGCCACGCTGTAGGAGTTGGCCCGACAAGTCAAGCATGCGGTCGCTCCTACTGAAGAGTACTTGCCAGACACGCAGAAGAAACAGGGATAGTTGTCTGTGAAGTCTTTGTACTTGCCCGCAGCGCATTGGGAGCAGCCCAATGTCGAAGAGGCGTTGGGTGCATATCCTGCCGCACACTGACAGTCGCTCGCTTGCGTGCTTCCTGTCCCGTACGTAGACTTGCCGACAGGACAGGACGTGCAGGCCTGACTGCCTAGGCTGCTCTTGTACTGTCCTACTGAGCAATCGCTGCAGGGTCCTCCGTTCTGACCTGTGAAGCCTGCGTTGCACAGGCAAGCCTCGATGTTGGAAGATCCTGGCGAGGAGGTGTATGAGTTAGCTGGACAGGAGTAGCAGGTGCTCGATCCTATCAGAGGTTGGGAGCTATACTTGCCCAGCCCACATGTCTTGCACGTTGTGCTTCCGGACACGTCAGAGTAGTTCCCAGCCGCACATGCACTGCAAGACTTGCTGTTGATGGTAGCTGTGAAGAAGCCGGGTTCGCAAGTGTAGCAGGAGCCTGAGCTTATTCCCCCGCAGCCGTACCTCACCTGACCAGCTGGACATTGAACGCAGGAGAAACATTCCACCGGGCAGTCTAAATTTCCGTACTTTCCTTCCTCACAGGTATATGAGCAATCGCTGGGAACACAAACAGCATCGGAAAACTCGGAACAGTTCCTAACGAGTTTCTTGCCATCACATGACGTGCAGGTCAGACAGTTGGAGGTGGTGCTGGGCTGGTAATACTGGTTGGAACTACACACATCAACACAAGCTGCATCTGCGGTACACTGCTGAGCTCCCCGACCATACTCACAGATCCTACAGTCTGTACAAACTTTCGAGCCCTTGGAGCTGTACTTCCCTAGAGCACATTTATTGCAGACCAGCCCTGACGACGACCGGATCTCATAGTAGTTTGAGGTGCACAAGCAGCTGTCAAGCGATACTGATCCCGTCTGGTCAGTCAGTGAGTTTGAAGGACAGGCCTGGCAAGCACATGATGAGGAGGAACAATGTTGGTTGTACGTGCCTACAGGGCACAACGAGCATCCTCCTCCTGCACCAGTCGTGCCATACCCGGCTTGACACACACAGGAAGCAACGGAAACGCTCGCTAATGCAGAAGTTTTGTTGGCTTCACACGTAATGCAAGCGCTCGATCCCAGCTCGCTCTTGTATTGGCCAGCAGCACAAGCAGCACACTGACCCGATGACATGTTGAGCGTGTATCCCTTGTCGCAAACACAGTCTGAAAGTGAGGTGGACGCGATAGAAAGCGAGGTCATGTACGCCGGGCAAGAGCTGCAGGGAGAGGATCCTGATACAGACTTGTAGAAACCGATCGCGCATGCAGTACACCCGGAGCTCTGCAGCTCATACCCTCGATTGCATGTGCAGTTGCTCACCGACCAGCTGCCAGCAGGTGACGAGCTGTAAGCAGGACAGCCGATGCACGCAGACCTTGTTGAGTCAGAGTATTTCCCAGCTGGACACGTCACGCACTCGTTCATCGTCGAGTCTGAGTAGGTCCCAGCTGCACACGCTTGACAGGCCTCGGTGATGCTCGTCGCGCCATACCCGCTGTTGCACACGCACCCTGACTGCGAGCTCCCTTCCTCCCTGTAGGAGTTGGCCCGACAAGTCAAGCATGCAGTCGCTCCTACTAACGAGTACTTGCCAGACACGCAGGAGGTACAGGGATAGTTGTCTGTGAAGTCTTTGTACTTGCCCGCAGCGCATTGGGAGCAGCCCAATGTCGAAGAGGCGTTGGGTGCATATCCTGCCGCACACAGACAGCTGCTCGCTTGCGTGCTTCCTGTCCCGTACGTAGACTTGCCGACAGGACAGGACGTGCAGGCCTGACTGCCTAGGCTGCTCTTGTACGTACCAGAGCTACACGCAACACATGTTGTTCCTGATGCTGTATATCCAACATTGCAGGTACAGTTGCTCACCGACCAGCTGCCAGCAGGTGACCACGCGTACTCAGGGCAGGTTTGACATTTCCCTGTAGATGCGGCATACGTTCCTGCTGAGCAACTGACACACTGTGAAGTAGACGGATCCGTTATGGTTCCAGCCGGACACGTCACGCAGTCTTCGTAAATGCTCGTCGCGCCATACCCGCTGTTGCACACGCACCCTGACTGCGAGCTCTCTGCCACGCTGTAGGAGTTGGCCCGACAAGTCAAGCATGCAGTCGCTCCTACTGAAGAGTACTTGCCAGCCACGCAGGAGATACAGGGATAGTTTGCTGTGAAGTCTTTGTACTTGCCCGCAGCACATACTGTGCAGTCTGACGTCGACGTCGAGTACCCGTACCCGGCTTCACAACCTGCTAGAAAGATCTTGTACAAGTCTTGAGTCTTAGAGCCTGTCCTGGCATCAGTCTATCCTTTTTGCAACGCCATGCTGCTCTTACCGTCAGAACCCGTGCCTCCAAAGATGTACACGTATTGATCTATGCTCGTCATGCCATGCCCCCAGCGTGCTGCTGGGCTGCTGCCTGTAGTTGCTGTGATGCTCCATTCTCTGGTTGACGTGCTCAGCTCGTAGAGGAAGTTCTCCACCAGGTTCCCTGGAAGCCCTAGTCAAAGACGCTCCTGTCAACTTATTGCAAAGAGACTTACCTGAGGCGGGGTCTGTTCCTCCAAAGAGGTAGATATTAGATCCCAAGGAGACCATGCTGTGCATTCGACGTCCTCGAGGAATCGATCCTGTGGTCGATAGGATGCTCCACGTCAACGAGCCCGGGTTCAGCAGATACACGTTGGTGTCAGCCGCCATGTCTGTCAAGAAGGTCAAGACAAGGTTCCAACTGCTGCTGCTCTCACTCGTGTTGAGGCTTTCAGCTCCTCCGTACAAATAGACGTTGCCGTTCACTGCCACCATCCCATGCCAAAAGCGTGCCGAAGGTTTCGACCCGCTCGTGCTCAGCAGAGTCCAAGCGTAGGTGGTCGTGTCGAAACTGTAGAGGTCGTTTTTCAATAGACCATCACCTGAACAACACATGCCATCACAGCTCTCTCTTGCAAGCTCCGTCGCTCACTCTTTGAGGAAGTGTATGCATGTCCGCCGTACAGGTAGATCGCGGTCCCAAGCACTGCCATGGCGTGGCCGTATCGCTTTGATGGATATGTTGTTGAGGTGGAGAGAGAGCTATATTGGACGTGACTCCAAGTTCCTCCCACCGTGTCAAAGATGGTCATTTGACCTGGTGAAGTTTTGATCAAAGATAGAGCTTCAAACAGCCCCGCCAAAGTCTTGGCGTCCATCAAGTCTTACCGAACAGAATGTTCACGTCGTACCCGTACGATGTCGTTTGTCCACTATATCCGCCGTGCAGATAAGTCTTTGTTCCCACCGACACCATGGCAGGACCGTCTCTTTCATCCGCCACGAACCAGAATCCCGAAACTGATGGGACTTGCCAGGTGTTGGTAGAGGGAGTGTATATGTACGGGTTGTAGCTGCTTCCTGCGTTCATCAGGTCATCACTTTTCGATCTGATTGAAATGTCGTCATTTCACCTGCTCCCGCTCCTGACACCACATAGAGCTTGCTGACAGACGACATCCCAAAGAAAGAGCGACTCGAAGGGACTGTGTCATCCTTCCGGGTCCAAGACATACTGTTGGTGTCCAGCGTCCATCGCAAGATGTTGCTTAGCGAAGCTACAAGCACAAGCACAAGCACTCAGAGGAATATAAAGGTCATCACGAGACTTACTGCCTGTGCTGCCACCATGCACAACAAGATGAGTGATCGAGCTTTTGCTTAGTGGGAAGAAAGCGGCTGATTGTCTTGCTTCTGGTTCAGATCCTGTCGTTGCCAGGAGAGTCCAAGCATTCTTTGTGGTATCAAACGAGTTCACTTTGTTATTGCTATCTGCATAACAAGTCAATATCAGACATCCAAAACGACTTTGTTCTGCCAGTCGACTCACTTTCTCCTCCGAAAATGTATATCAAGCTCCCAACACTTGTCATCGAGAAATAATGTCCTCCACCAGTCGGTCGAGTTCCTGTCACAGCGAGTAGTGTCCAGACACCGTTTGAAGGATTAAAGCTGTAAACGTCGTCATACTTTGCACTACCATCTACATACACGATCAGCTAAGTCATCAAGTTTGCACAGAGCGATTACAGTAGCCCCCATACATGTATAACAAGCTTCCTATCGCAACCATCTGGGGATTGTAGCACGCAGGCGGCTTATTGCCAGAGACGGTGATAGTGGACCATTTAGAGATTGAGATGTCGAAAACGTTCATATCATTTGTCGCAGCTGATCATGAGATCCAGTGAGACAGATGATATCATGTAAAAAGATGCGCACCATAATCAACTCCGCCAAAGCTGTAGATCTTGTTGCCAATGTAAGCCATTGCAAAGTTGTATTTTGACGTAGGTGAGCCTGTGGCGTCAACAATGGACCATGTCGATTTCGAGAGCTCAAACCGATACATGGTTGTTCCTGCATGCAGCTTAGCAACATCCTGCAGAGAAATTTTATTCTCATACCACTTTGAGAGCCATACGTGTAGAAGAAAGTGTTGTCCGTAACCATGTTAAATCCCACGAGATCAGAGGGTCTGGTTGATCCCTGAGGTGTGATCTTGGACCAGCTACCTTGAGGATCGCTGAGCGTGTAGATTGTGCTTCCGTCGAACAAGTATGCGACATTGTTCACAACACAAGTGCCGGGGGCAAACAGGTTCGGAGGAGGGGTGGCGGTGAGATCTACCCACTGCATGACTGCGTCTGCCATGACTGGCGAAGGAACAGCGGCAAGGAGGAGGAAGAGGAGGGGGGGGAGGACGACTGGTGAACAAAGAGAAAAAGTCCCTCCCGCACCCGCCATGGCCACCATCTTGACTGCCAGAGAGGGTGGGGTGTCGGTCGAGCACAGATTGAGGGGTGGTGTGGAAAAATTTTTACTTCCAGATTTGGTGTGAGTTGGTAGGGTGGTAAATAGAAAGGAGGGGGTTATTTTTAATCATAGAAGGGGTAGGGGTGCATTATTTTAGTAGGTAGGGTACCTTGTTTTTCAACTTCTTGTTTCCCTTAACTTTTGACCAGAAACGGGGGAACAAATGACTAGTTGTTGAAAAATATTTCAATGAGGATAGCAGGATAGATCGCAGGAAAGGAGAACGAGGATAACAACGTGAAGTGAGAACGAGAGGAGAACGAGAAGTTGAGAAGATAGATATGAGGTGAATGAGAAGAGAGAACGAGAAGTTGAGAAGATAGATATGAGGCATCAGGAAGGGTCGAGGGGGATCTGATAGACTGTCAACTGATGATCGAGGTGTTCAGATAGTTGGATGCTTTTTACGAGGTGGAATGAGCTGACCTCTCTCCCTCACAGCTGGTCGGGTCGAGGATGCAGACAGAGGAAGACACGGAGATTTCCGTCATGCTTGTCGGAGATCCTCTGAAATGTAGGGTAGTCAGTAGGGTGCAGGGTGACGAGATTATGCTAAGAGTCCGGTAGAGTGACATGGTAGCTTCAAGTTCGAAGTAAATATCGACGATAATGGCAAGTCCCCGGTCGGAACAGAACAGATTTATCGGGTACATACTTGTTTTCTTTGTCATCGATCATGCAATTGAACTTCTTAAAAAGCAGATTTCATATGCTTCTTCGGATTGCTGGATGCTTCGATGTCTGTACACCTGCAACAGAACTCTCTTTCAAAGGGTCACGCCCTCCCCAAGAAGATCTTTCGGATTCCCCTCCTCCTCGTCATCACCCGTCAAGCTCAGGCCGTCTCTGTCTCGGGAGGGAGGGCAGAAGCAGCATGCTCTACTTGCGGCTCAGCCTTGAGACGCTTCGTTGTCTCTTAGCCCCTTGGTCCTAGATAAACTCCTCTCCGTGTACTAGTGTACATGCTATCCCTCTATCTACAGCCCGACCCCTCCCAGCCCCGCGGCCTTCCCCCTCCTCACCTCCTGCTCAGGTTCCCCTCCCGGTCGATGGACGCTGACCACGCGCTGCTGTGAGCGAGGAGGTAGCGCTGGTACGTGCTGGAGGGAGGCGTCTTGTCTGGGCCTGTTTTCTTAGAGGTCATGGGGTCCGAGCTCGCTCCAGGCCAGGATAAGGCATCATCTCAAGAGCTATGATGTTCATCCCTACCTCAGTCCACCTCTCAGGGTATGGACGGATCAGCCTCTACCTCTACAAACGTGTGTTGATGGTTCTGTTCTTACTTTTCCCGACTGCTCAGCCCGGCTGACCCGTATGGGGTCGTCGAGTCCTGTTGAGCTTCAGCACCATCAGGAGCTCTTTCAAGCCTGATGGTCGATAGCCAGTAGCTCACTGCAGCATCAAGATATCGGAGACTTTGCTGCTGCGACTAGATCGAAGATGTTCTAAGCATCAACGTAGTTTGGTCCATATGTTGATGACGATGATGGCACAAATAGACTGCATGGTTCGTAGACTGATTGATGGTGGTACATGTAGTACAAAACGGTATGGTTCATATACCTATGGTGGTAGAAGTACAGTGGTTTGTAGATGAATGATGATGATGATAACATGTGAGCGTTTTCTTGCCATCTCCTCACAGGTCACGAGTGCCTGATGCTATTTCATTCCGGCCTTGCTCTTGCGTTCAGCGAGCTCCTAGTTCATCAGATTCGTCTTTATAGTAGTTTACATGTGAACCCAACTTCCCATCTCCCTCCCTCATCTCCTGCTCAGGTTCCCCTCCCGGTCGATGGACGCTGACCACGCGCTGCTGTGAGCGAGGAGGTAGCGCTGGTACGGGCTGGAGGGAGGGAAGTTGCCGTGCCGGTCGATGGAGGGGAGGAGGTTGCCTTTGTCGCAATGCAAGCAAGCAGGAGGGAGGAGGCTTTGGAGGCGATCACGGCAGAGAATGCAATGATCGGACGAGGAGAGAGACGAGGGAGAGCTACACCACGTCAACATCAAAGAGGGAGGTGCTGGGGGGAAGGGGGGGGGAAGGGGCTGAAAGAGAGAGTCAGAGGTAGCTTGAGGGAGGTCAGAGGCTTGACGCGGGGGAGGGGGGGAGGGGCGGGGAAGAAGCAGGGGACGTGCGTGCTTGCAAGAGTGGGACGAGTTGTTGTCCCATTAGCTCCAGCAGACACGAACTAGCAACGTCTCATAAACCCGGTCACGGGGTTGGTCATAGATTTTACTCATCAACCTTCACCGTGGTAGTATTTCGAATCCTCGGTCACCCGCCAGCTCCCCCAGGCAACGGTATATGGCAAACGGGCCCCCACTGTAGCCGGGAGTCCGGTCCGACCCCCCCGGCCCCCGGCAGCGGGGGAAACTTCGGATCAAGATCTCGAGGTTACTCAACTTAGTAAAGCCGCTGTGCCAAAGTCTCTCACTGACCGGCATAATCGGAAGCGCCAAGGCTTCACTCAAAGTCACAAATTAAGTTAAAGATCAGTACGAAGACAATCCGACACTGATAGGACGGTCGAGGGTCGGCTGAGGCTTAGCAAGTTGACGGCGTACCGGGCTGACGGGTGCCAGACTGTCCGATGGTCGCACAGCCTGGCAGGTCAAACGGCGAGAAGAGAAAAGACAGCGAGAACCCGGAACCCAATCATCACAGAGTCATTGAATCCTGCCAACTGCTGTTCCCCGAGTCCCCCAACTTAACTGATACCTTCACTTGTCTGCACGCGGGACACGTTGCCACCGTACTAGCCCTAAACCCCGGTAAACTGGCACGGTGTATGGCGTGACTCTGACTGAGTGACTTGGGACTTGCCGGTCCGGCCCGGACCGGCCCGGTCCAAGTTGCATACGGCCCGGCTAACCAACTGTCACAGGAGGCCGCTGAGGCGGCGGCTCAGTCCGTGTGACGACGACGTTTATTTGTACTTTTAAAAGACCTTTCGAGACGACGAGAGGATATTCATACGAGATTTACTCATCGAAAAGACGTCTTTTGACACCTAATCATGCGGACAATTTGTACCAACAGAGAACTTTTGGATTCTTGTGACTGCAAATAGGGCTGATGGGTACTGCTGCTGACATCAGGATTCAAATAGTTGGGGGTAGGTGGCTCAATTGAGCTGGGGGTCATGGGTAAAAGATCCATGGTATGCACAGATGGCTATAATTTCATAGAGACAGACATAGAGAATATTGCATGAGGGGTGGAGCCTTATCACGTCAATGGCGTCTTTCGCAAGTCCTCTCATCTCCCTAACGTGTGGGTAGGGTGATCGAAGGGAACCCAGGTACGTGGGAAGACCCGATGACTGAAATCTAAGTCCAGGGGGTGGGTACCCGTACTGACCTAGTGAGCCCCACTTAAAGAAGCACCACCCTGACCCCCCTTATCTACCGACATCAATTTCTGTACCCCACCCGGTACCTCGCCACTGCAGCCACACTTGTACCAGATCCATTCTGCAACCACGGGTAATGAGTACCCCAGTGACCCTGAGATGCCCTACCCTCACCACCCCACCCCCATGGACGTTAACTATATGCATGGCACGTCCGTCAGCCAATCTTTCAGGCACCGGTGGTCAACCACCCACCCCACCTGTATCTACGCCTATGAACCCCTAGGGAGCCCGATTCGACAATCCCCCTCCCAGGTTCGAATGACTGCATACCACCCCACCCACCAGTGATGAGCGAAAAAAGCACCCTTGCTGGTTGACCCTCCAAATTTGTACCCCTACCCCTATCATCGGTACATTGTACCCACCCATGGTTGGTGAAGGAACTGGTCTTCAGTGATACCCTACCCGTACTATAACACTACACCCCTACCCCATTAGTGAGTTCAGCATTAGAACCCTACCATACGGCTGAGACATTGGTTGTTGGGAAAGAACCCCCGTAAGACGATAAACAAAGACATTTGTACCCCACCCACTCGTTTTCAGCCAAAACTGACCCCTAACCCCATGTTGTATATTGCCCACCCTCTCTACCAAGGGCTTCGGTTGGAACTACCCCAGCAAGGCTGATCACCCCTACCCACTACTTTGTCATTTGCTCGCACCCTACCCCCTAACTGAACACTAAACCCTCAACGAGACTGGAGAGGGAGCATGCGAGTATGGCGATGGAGTTGATAGGTTCAGCGATGGAGCAGAGGGAGAGGGCGGGAGGAAGAGGAGGAGGAGGAGGATGAGGATGGATGCTCTGAAGAAGCAGAAAAGAGCCAGGAGGAGGGATGTTAGGAGTCTAATATGATGCATGAGGCTGAAGGTACTGAAGCCTTCTGTGGGATGTGAAAATCCTGGAGGGGTAGGAAAGGCGGACAAGTGGATCAAGACACTTCAAGAACGAAATAGCAAAGAAATTTGAAGGAGAATGATGAAGAATTGATTGCAAGTCCTTTTAGGACAGATTTCTAGTCCTCGTAGGACAGTAAGGAGAAATCGGCAGGACAGTTTGTTTGAGGATGTGTTCAAACTAAGCAAGGAATTGGAAAGACATCACATATATTCGGAAGGATGTTTCAAAGGATGTTTCAAATTTTCGATTGTTACAGATAGGAGATTGCTTTAGACCTTAATCAGAGCTGAAGTCGTGTTCAAGATACGGCTACAAGGATAACCGACGTGATTTCACCAAGTGTAGTTGATTACATGTATTGGGTGTAGATGTATTGTGTGATAGCGAATTTTGGAATATCATCACTTTCTTGAGTTATTGCCCATGTCCTCACAGCTTTTAGTCTTTTCTCATGTGCTGAACGAGCCTCTCCAGTCTTCGTTTACTGATGTTTCTGTATTTCAGTTGGAACGCGTTGGCTGTTTTTCTCGCGGCGAAATGGCTCCTTGAAGGTAGTGATACAGCAAGTCAAGCAGAGGAAGGGAGAAAAGAGATCACATCAGAAAAGAGACAAACAAGAAGCTCGAAATCAAGAAAAGAAATTGGAGGTGGCAGTGGGAGCAAGGAGTGAACGGACTCGTTCAAGGTCACTTAGATCGCAATGGTGGAGACCAACCTGGTGGAGGAGCTTCGGTCTAAGTACAGCTCGTCGGAGACTCCGCGCAAGGAAGGCTACCAACAGCCAAGGGTAACCCCTGAGCTTGCATTCCGCGAACCTCCAGCACGTTCCTCTGACAAATGGAGCAGGCGGGCTACAGCGGTCACGTGCCAGGCCTGGTCGCGCTGAACCTTCATGGCGCCACGTGGCTGTCGCTCATGCAGTCGGTGAAGGGGGCGCAAACGACGCGCAATGTCGTCGACGAGCTGAACAACTCGTCGCCCGCCCGCAAGATGCTTCCTCTTGGTTCCAAGGAGGTAGCGGCCTCGCTAGAGCTGGGAAAGAGACTGGAGGGCACCAAGACGTCGAGACCTGGCAGCACAACCTCGAGGAGCAGCAAGCGTTGGTCCCCTCCTGTTGCTGGCTACACCGGCCACGTCCCTGGCTATGTGGCCAGGAACATGCATGGGGCGAGCTGGAAGGTGATGAAAGGAGTGCGTGATAGCGCGCCTGATACCCTCTCCGCAGATTCTTCTCTCCCCTCGTGTCGTCCCTGCAGATGATCTCTACGGCGAGAACGCGAGCAGCGGGTCTGAGAGCGGGAAGTCAAAGGTGATACTTTGCTTCTCCCTGCACTCCTGCTCGCCCCCAGCTGACAGCCTTGATGTGCAGGGCTCTGTCGACCCTCCGAAGATTCCGAAGATGCTGCTGGGGTACTTGCGCAAGTCTCAGTCGCGCTAAGAGGAGTGGAGTGTAGGATACCGAGCTGTGCCCTCCTGGTCTCTCTTCTCCAGCCTCGTGGACTTGTTCCAGGCCAGGAGCGTCAATCTCATCTGCAGTTCATTTTGAAATTCGGCGAATCACGAACTTTTTTTCCTGGACAGCAGGGCGTCTACCCCCCCTGTCTGTAGAAGGAGGAAGAGGTGGAGACGTCCTAGCGAAGATGGAGGAATGAGAAGGGAAAGGAGGCGGAGGACTATTTCACGAACTCAGGCCAGCTCTTGTTGTGTATATTGGTACTTCCATCATGTAGATTGTTTTGCACAGGAAGATTAAATGAAAGCTCACGGAAAGCATGAAAGCATGTCATGAGACTTGTTTCCTCCTCCTCCTCCGTCCTATCTCGTTCGTTGAGTTCCCCGACCTCTAGTCATTCCCTTTGAACACCCCTATCACTCCATTCTAGCCTTCGTCCTCCTCCCCCCCCTCGCATCCCCCGCCAGCCCGAGGCTGCTCAGGTCCAACTTGAGCTTCGACTGAGGAAGATCGTCATGTCTGACCGGCTCGAGGCTGCGCGTGGAGCTCGAGGCTCTGGTGGAGGGGCGAGGAGGGAGGGGAGTGGACCTCGGAACTTGCCGGAGGAAGCCTTCCTGCAAGACTGAAGGATACACTCGGTCCTCCGACCTGTTGCGATTCACGTACTCGTGCAGGGTCGTCGGTACCAGGTGGATATGGCTGAGATGCTTGTTGCCCTTCGTTTGCTGGTGCTGGTGCTGGTGCTGATCATTCTGGGAGTTGTTTTGATTCTCAGCTCCTACTCCCTGAGGCTCGCTCTGTCCTCGTGGCTTCTCAGACTGCGGCACAAACTCCATCAGCCCCTGCTGGTCTCTTGCTGGGAGGTGCGCAAGGGTCGGAGAGGATTCATACCTCAGGGGAGATCCAGCGGGAGGGTTCCAGCGGCTGCGACGAGGAGCGAGAGGGAACCAGCGACGGGAAAGAATCTGCAGGGCCAGCATGTGAGATCAGGGAGGAGGCAGGAGGCAGGAGGCAGGAAAGGAAGTTGATGAAGTTTTTTGCAGGTTCCAGAGGCAAGCAGAGGAAACAGAAGGAAAAGGGAGTGAAAGGGAGGGAGAAGAAGACGAAAAGGGGGAGAAGGGAGAGGGGACAAGGAAACACATAGAGGAGGGAGCGGGGGTGAAAGAAGGAGAAGGAGGAGCATTGGTCGGGGAGGAGGAAGCAGGATGTGTTGAAGTGCTGCTGGAGCGAGAGGGCGTGTGATGGGTGTGAAGGAGCAGAGAGGTAGAGATGAAGGAGGAGGAGCAGCAGAGAGGTAGAGATGAAGGAGGAGCAGAGAGGTAGAGATGAAGGAGCAGCAGAGAGGTAGAGATGAAGGAGCAGCAGAGAGGTAGAGATGAAGGAGGAGGCGCAGAGAGGTAGAGATGAAGGAGGAGCAGAGAGGTAGAGATGAAGGAGGAGCGGCAGAGAGGTAGAGATGAAGGAGCAGCAGAGAGGTAGAGATGAAGGAGGAGCAGCAGAGAGGTAGAGATGAAGGAGGAGCAGCAGAGAGGTAGAGATGAAGGAGGAGGATCAGAGAGGTAGAGATGAAGGAGCAGCAGAGAGGTAGAGATGAAGGAGGAGGAGCAGCAGCAGCAGAGAGGTAGAGATGAAGGAGCAGCAGAGAGGTAGAGATGAAGGAGGAGCAGAGAGGTAGAGATGAAGGAGCAGCAGAGAGGTAGAGATGAAGGAGCAGCAGAGAGGTAGAGATGAAGGAGGAGCAGAGAGGTAGAGATGAAGGAGGAGCAGCAGAGAGGTAGAGATGAAGGAGGAGCAGAGAGGTAGAGATGAAGGAGGAGCAGAGAGGTAGAGATGAAGGAGGAGCAGCAGAGAGGTAGAGATGAAGGAGGAGCAGCAGAGAGGTAGAGATGAAGGAGGAGCAGAGAGGTAGAGATGAAGGAGGAGCAGAGAGGTAGAGATGAAGGAGCAGCAGAGAGGTAGAGATGAAGGAGGAGCAGAGAGGTAGAGATGAAGGAGGAGCAGAGAGGTAGAGATGAAGGAGGAGCGGCAGAGAGGTAGAGATGAAGGAGGAGCAGAGAGGTAGAGATGGAGGAGGAGCAGAGAGGTAGAGATGAAGGAGGAGCAGCAGAGAGGTAGAGATGAAGGAGCAGCAGAGAGGTAGAGATGAAGGAGGAGCAGAGAGGTAGAGATGGAGGAGGAGCAGAGAGGTAGAGATGAAGGAGGAGGCGCAGAGAGGTAGAGATGAAGGAGGAGCAGCAGAGAGGTAGAGATGAAGGAGGAGCAGAGAGGTAGAGATGAAGGAGGAGGAGCAGAGAGGTAGAGATGAAGGAGGAGCAGCAGAGAGGTAGGGATGAAGGAGGAGCAGCAGAGAGGTAGGGATGAAGGAGGAGGAGCAGAGAGGTAGAGATGAAGGAGGAGCAGAGAGGTAGGGATGAAGGAGGAGGAGCAGAGAGGTAGAGATGAAGGAGGAGGCGCAGAGAGGTAGAGATGAAGGAGGAGCAGCAGCAATTGAATCTCAATCTCTCCCATCCTCACCCTTTGTCCTCATCCCCTTCAGGGTTGCTGTAGAAGGACGGGAGGACTCTGGATCGCTCTCCTGGCCCTGTAGCTGGTGCTGTCCAAGTGAGGAGAACTGTCCTGTGTACAGCCCACCAGGAGAAACCTTCAGCCTTCGCTCCAGGGCCAGCAGTATCTTCTTAGAGCACATCTCTCTCAGCGCATAGTTGAGCATGCTTTTCACTTCGCACATGCTCAGGTCCACCACGGCCAGCTCCGACTCCAACTGATGCACCTTGTCCCCGAAGATGGTCCCAGCTGAGAACTTGACCTGGACCGAGCTGGAAAACGTCACCACCAGGATCGGCTTCTGATTCCCCAGCGCCAGCGAGTAGAATAGTAGGAGACTCTCATCGGTCTCCGGGCTCAGATCCTCCGTGACCACCAGGACCAAGCACGAGCTGTTTGCTGCTGCCTGCTCCGCCATTCGTTGCTGCCTATAGTCCAGCCTTACCCCTCCACTCTTGTCCTCTTCTTCTATCGATGCTCTTTCCTTCCCTTCCCCTTCCTCACTATCTGAGTTCACTCCTCCCCTCTCCTCTTCTGCTATACGCAGGCCGTTCTTCACGTACTCTACCGTCCCAACCGCGTACCCTCCTCGCTTCAGCACACCACTCACAAATGCTGCCAAACCCTCCATGCTCCTTCCAGCCACCACCAGCCCATCTCTCCTCCGCTGCCTCTGCTGCTTCATCGCTTCAGCTGTCCTGCTCTTCGATGCTCTCAGCAGTGCCGCATCGGAGGAGATGGCTGTCCTCCAGGACAGGTCCTGGTTCCAGGGTGTCTCACCCTTCCTCCCGTAGTAGAACTTCCCTCCTCCTCCTGCCGCTCGCCCCACCCCACTCCCTTCCTCGATCCCCCCAAGTGCCCCCACACCATTCTCTCGGTCCTCTCCTACCCCTCTCCTCTGTATACCACTCATGAAACCCCCACCCCCTCATTATTGCAAACTAGGGGTACCTTTGACTGCAACAATGCTGGTACTTGACATAACCCCTTCGTACTCCAATCACCACCCTACCCCCCTCTCAATCCTCAGCCTGGAGTTCAACGGACGAATGCCCTCTGAGGGGACCTAACAGACCTTCCGTTACATTACAGTTACAGTTATGTTTGTTGCCCGACCTCAGTGGGGTGGCAACTTTTCCCGCCTTCCCAGCACGATAGGCATCATGGTGGAGAATGCAAACGACAGAGGAGACACAGTGTGTGCTGTTTGTTTGTTCCTCTTGATCCGACCAGCAAGTTACAGACGCATATGTGCAGAGGTGAAGGGAACGAGATTCTAGAACACAACTTCTGTCGTGGTTCGGAGTGCTACTCGTGGAGGCTGGTGGATCCGCTTCTATGCCAAACTCTGTATCTATAGTGCCAAAGAAGGCTCAGAAACGAAGCAAATCAGAGGAAGGCAAGGTAGGAAGAGAGGGCGGATACTGGCGACGAACAAGATCGAAGGATTCGGCAAATTACTGGATCTGTGAACGATGCCTTCTTGCAATCAAAGGAAAATTGAGTCCATGGCCAGGCAGGAAGAGGTCGCTCTGCGGACAAATAGCTTGTTGGTATCTCAGATCCTCAAGATGACACGGGTACTTCGTGGACATGACTTGCCAAGTGACGTGCGGCATATTATAGAAATTGAATTGCAACAGCAGAAGCGTAAGTGGCATGCACGCCATGCGGACAAAAAACGACAGGAAACCACGATCACCGTACAGGAGGACGGCGAAAGATCACCGGGTTTAGGTCCTGCATCCTCCGCACCAGGGCAGTACGCATGAGGTGATTGTGGTTGCTGTGTAATCACGAAAGTCCATGCCTTCCGGCAATGGACACTTGCTCTCAAGTTCGAACCTAAGCATACCTCGGGTGAATGCAAGACTATCGTGAGTACTCCCGGGATGCTCAAAGCTGTACCACACTGGCAAGAGCTTGCTGCCCGGATTAGCGTCACATACAGCTTGAATGTTCAAGGCGAACAATCCCTTTCGTGTGAAGTATCTTGCAGCCCTGAATTGCTGTCACAGTGTGTTCCTTCAACACATTGAAGCCTGACAATCATACCATCTAGAGCACCGATACACTTGTCAATAACGCCCATACACGACTTGGCCTCAACCCCTTGCGTGAATGATAGATCTGACTCCCGGAGTTCCGAATTCCCGGGCCCGGGCCCCGGCATTGGCCCGGCCCGGCCGGGCGACTGAGCCTCGGAGCGAGTTCCGACAGACTCGGTGACTTCCCGATAGACAAAATTTGAATTAGGGCTGTTCCCGCCAAACTGCCCGTTCGCCCCCGCCTCCCCTGCCCTCCCACTGCCGCCAGACTGCTGCCTGAGTCTCGCAGCGACAGGACGCGTTCTTCCTCCTTCATCACATCCTAGCTCAAGATCCTCGTGCTCTCCCCGTCCCTTCAACTCGTTGAACATGGCGACTAAGAGGAAGCTTGCCTTTCCCACCACTCTCCCTCCGTCTGACGACGATAGCCGCTCTTCCTCTGACGACCCCCAGAGCCGCACCGTACTTCCTAGAGCTGTGAGGCGCAAGAGCAAGTTCATGCATACGTCTTTGGAGGACGAGCAGAGGGAGGAGAGGAACTTTGACTGGTTGGCTTGGAGCCAGTCGATCACAGACTTCCAGTTCCGCGTCTTCTACCGCATGTCTAGAAAGGCCTTCCATCGTCTCATCGAAGTGATCCTCCCCGACTACCGCTGGAGTACGGCCAAGGGGGTCACGGATGAATTATTTGAGGATCTAACAGTGGATGAGAAGGTGTCCATGACGTTGCGATGGATGGCAGGAGCGCCGACCATGGACATTATTTGGTTCCATCAAGTGACGGAGGAAGCGTTCGTCAGGTCGAGGAAGGAAGTGATAGAAACCTTCTTCTTCTGCCCCTCCCTGCAAATCGTCCGCCCCGACCTTGACGACGTCGAGGAGCTGGACGCGATATCGCAAGGGTTCGCACAGATTTCACCGCACGGCATCTTTGACAGATGCATCGGGGCCGTCGACAACATGCTGATCAACCTGCAGTCCATCGAGGGCAAGCTTGCTCAGTCTGCCGAGCTCTACAAGTCGAGGAACGGCGGCTTCGCCCTCAAACTCCATGCCGTCACCGATGCATCTGGAAGATTCCTTGTAGGCCGCGTCGTCCCCTGCGCCTCCTGTTACCCCGACGCCTGGGCGCTAGGAGAGCTGGGGATGGAGCTGGACGCGAGGCTCGAGAAGCTGGACGGGAGGTACATTGTGGGCGATGGGGAGTACGACCGCGAATCAGGTGTCCTGACGCCCATCGAGGGTTCGGAGCTGAGCGAGTACGAGCTGAGCTTCAACTATCACCTCTCCCTCGCTCGCGCGCCTGTCGAGCGAGCGTTCGGGATGGTGGTGAGACGATGGCCGATCCTGTGGCGGCGGCTGAAGTTGGACGACTACAACCTGATCTGCAACATGATCCTCACATGCCTCCTCCTCCACAACTTCATCATGGACGTGGACAAGGACAAGGCGGAACCGGAGCGCGAGTTCAGCCTTGACCACGAGGTTTGTGGGCACATCTACCCTGCTGGGCGGCTGACGGAGAACGATCGCCCTCTGGAGAACAACAACGGAGCACCCGCGTACAACTTGTGGTACGTGGGATACGATCACGGCTACGAGGATGATGAAGACCCTTGGAAGTCAGAGATCCAAGATAGGATCGTTGAGCGTCTTGAAAACTTCGGTCTTCGGCGTCCTTTGCCAAAGGCGATCCGACGATCGTGAAGAGGAGGAAGCGTGTGTTGCTTGCATGCTTGAGCAGGATGTACAAGATGCAATGCAAGCTGATTTGTGATATTGAAGTGCATCTTTGAACAATTCTCACTCAGACAAAACACAGAAGTGAGAATGAAACTTGATGTAGGGTGCTGCTGACACCTTGCCTGCTCTGACCTCTTGGGGGTTTCACTTCACATTCGTATTTGTAGTCCATTACCAACAGGGCTTGTGCGGGTCAGCAATATTCTCAAAACCTCAGATGAAGTTGAAACTTTCCTCTCGCCCTCCTCCTGCTCGTCCTCTCCCTCTTTCTTTCAACTGCCACCTCAGGGCTTCGGGGTCAGGAGCATGGAGATCAGCCGGGAGCGAACGTCGTCGCTGATGTTCTCCCCGTTGCTGTCCGACTAGCAGGAGGGTCAGGTGAGGGCAGGGAGGTGGCAGGAGGGCAGTGGAGCACCTGACCGAGAACCTTGAGCGCCCTCCCGATCGCTTCGACCGCCATCTCCGTCCTGAGAAGAAAGTGAGCGAGGAGGAGGAGGAGGAGGAGGAGGAGGAGGAGGAGGAGGAGGAGGAAAGCAAGGAGGAGCGAATGGAGGGAGCAGGACGAGGACAAGAAGGAGGAGGAGAGTAGGGGGAGGTAGACAGAAGAGAAGGGGGTGAGCGGAGCAAGAGGTGAGAAAGGCAGAGTTGTTTGCTCGCGGGGGAGAGGGGGCGCAGGGGCCGGGGAAGAGAGGAGAAGAGAGGAAGAGAATGTGTGGCAAGGTAGGAAATCACAGCTGAAGGAGGATACGGGGAGGAAATGACACTCACTTGGACGCGCTCTTGGGGCGAGAACTGTGCGGGGCTGATGGCAAACAGACGGTGAGAAGAGAATAGAGTGAAGAGAAGAAGAACAGGGGTGGAGAAGAGAAAGAAAAAGAGAAAGGACGGGGGAAGGAGGAACAGGAAGGAAGAGGAGGAACGGAAAGGAGAACAGGAAGGGAGGAGCAGGAGTAGGAGCACGAGCACGAGCAGGGAGGGAGAGAGCAGTGGGGAGAAAGGGAGGGAGGAGGAAGCAGGAGCAGGAGGAGCAGAGAGGGAGGAAGAGGAGCAGGAAGGGAGAGAGGGAGGAGGAGGAGCAGGAGGAGCATAGTGATGGTGATGGGGGTCGAGGGGTAGACCTGCGTTGCCTGTCTGTCTGTCCTGCAGGGAGAAGAGCTCTGAAGGAAGCAAGCTGCTCCTGTTGGCTGCGACATCTGGCGTGGGAAGGGGATGAGGAGTCCGCTGATCGGCTGCGGGAGTAGAAGCGGGAGGGAGGTGAGAGAAGCAATACAATGATGAGACGCCAAGCGAAGAAGGTGAGGGTGAGAACAGGAGGAGGTTGAGGACGACGACGACGACGATGGAGATGGAGATGGAGATGATGATAATGATGATGATGGAGATGATGATGGAGATGATGTTGATGATGGAGATGATGATGATGATGATGATGATGATGATGATGATGATGATAATGGTTGTGGTGGTGAAAATCTGTGACAAGAGAGCAACAGCGTTTCACCTGTCCAGGTCACAACCTGAGATGCCTCCTTGTGCTCTAGCAAGGCTTGCAGCCTGTCGACAAGTCACGTACCCTCAAGCTCTCACTCTCTTCCTGATCCTCCCACCTGCGAACTTTGTTCGCCGTCACTGGTGCCATGCTGTCAAGATGAGAGCCTGTGATGTGAAGCAGATCCTCCACCTGATCCGAGTAAACTCACTCCTCCTCCTCCTCCTCCCTCCTCGTCCTCGTCCTCGTCCTCGTCCTCCCCCCTCCTCGTCCTCGTCCTCGTCCTCGCCCTCTCAGACCTTCCGCACTCCCATGCCCTTCAGCACGTCGTAATCCATCCACAAGTCGTTCTCCTCCAGCAGCTCCACCAGCTCGAGGGTGGATGTTCGCGCCTGCGCTGAAGTGAGGGACAGCTGGGATGGGAGCTCAGGACAAGCGATCGACCTTGCTCGATGCGGTTGGCAAGGAGTGACCGACACACTGCTGAGAGAGGTCAAGAGGAGGAGGAGGAGGAGGAGGAGGAGGAGGAGGAGGAGGAGGAGGAGGAGGAGGAGGAGGAGGAGGAGATCGGCGAAGGAGGTGATAGTGAGGAGGAGGAGGAGGTGACGGAGGTTGGCGTGTGGGGGTGGGAGGATGAGGGTGAGAGT
>NW_005434525.1:64281-66651 GCF_000315625.1 Guillardia theta CCMP2712
CCCTCATACCCTTTAAGAAAAAGTACATCATGATCAGCAGTTGTAATGTACAGACAGTCTGTTGCAGTGGTTGACGTCGATCATTAGGCAGTGCCGTTTCGTCTGAAGTCGCGATCTTCGAGCCTCAGAGAAAAGCACTCGTGCTGCATGAAATGCTTGTCACTTGAATCAATCGATATTGATGGTGTAAAATTCAGCCCCACATTTAAAATACTTTGAGCCAAGAGTAGAGGAGTAGCGTGGAGAGGAGAGGAGAGAACAGGAGGGGAGGGGAGAGGAGGGGAGCAATAAAGGAGATTTGAAGTGAGGTAAGGGAGGTGAAAACATGCTAATGGTGTAATGATGTCAACGAGTTTACCTTTACTTCATATCCAGATGGCCTGCAAGATTTCATGTCACTTGTGAACTCAGAACGAAGAATGTCTGTACCTTAAGATGTTCTCAATCACCATCTGATTCACTTGATCATCATCGACGGAAAGAATCTGTGTGTAAGTCAGTATCGACAGCATGTTCATCATCATCATTCTTCTTCTTCTCCGTATCAAATGTCAATGTCATTGTCATCATCACCATTGCCTTCTACTTCACTCTTCTCACCTCGTACTTTCCAAACTTGTCAAAATGGAACTTCATGTCTCTCTCCGAGGATTCTGACAACAGCGAGAAATCTGACATGGAAACAAGTTACACATGAACTCAACCCCGACAACTCAAGCACCATCTCCTAGCCTGCACTTAGTGCAAACCATCGCCAAACTTCCTTTGCAGTTCGGGCAAGACTTGTCGTCAACGTGCAGGGTGCGGATCATGTTGAGGTAGGCCTGATGGAAGGAAAGCAACATCACGACAGGACAAACAGACAACGCGATGAGAAGAGCGAAAGCAACATCCATAAAGTCACAACCATCACAATCGGACGATGATAACAGTAGTCCAAGGTTAAGAAAGAGAATTTGTGATGTTCGGCAGGAATTGAAGAGATGCAAGAAAATACAAAAGATTCCATGTTGAGGCGTATGAAGAAGATATGAATCATTATACACGGCGACAAGAAGAAACCTATCTCCCTCCCTCACCTGATGAGCAGCAACTCGTGGTTTGCTCAGTTGACCTTCAACGTCCTCTCTCAGCCTCTCAGGAAAATCCTGCAAGCTCACAGTCAGAGCCCCCAACTCCTCTCATACAAGTGCAGACTCATGCAAGTTTCACACTCAGTCACAAGATGTTACAACAAAAGAACATACACGTCGAACTGCATGCAAGGGAGAAGACAAGACATCACAACAAGTAGAAAGAAAGAATCAAAGACATTCCAACATCCATCTCACACAGCAGCACGTCTGCTCCCATCAAAACTTCACCTGCACGCTGGTGCCTTGCGCTTCCGCTTTCTTCAGCTCGAGAACATGCTCGAACTCACCGACTTTCATCTGCCGAGGACAAACAATGAAGGGTGACATGGACAAAGAGGGGAGAGAAAGAGGACAGAGGAGAGGAGAGGAGAGGAGAGGAGAGGAGGAGGGAGGCTGGCAGGAGGCAAGAGTTGAGCAGGAGAGGAGAGTGAGGAGAGCAAAGTTGGTGAAGTAGGGAGGCGAGGAGGTTGAGAAGGGGAAGCAGAAGGAGAAGAAGGTTGAGGAGGAGCAGGAGCAGGAGCAGGAGCAGGAGCAGGAGCAGGAGCAGGAGCAGGAGCAGGAGCAGGAGCAGGAGCAGTCACCAGGTAAGACTTGCGACCAGGAGCGTCAGTGAAGAGAACCGTATCGTCACGACTCTCAAGATCATCGTAGGTGGACTGCAAAGAAGGTGAGCAGAAGAAGGGAGGAAAAGTGGGAGCGACTAAGTTGGCCAGGAACAAGGATGAAGAACAGAGGATGAATGAGACTGAGAGAGGAAGCTGTGGAAGAAGAGGACTAGAGGAAGGAGGGAGGAGAGGGAGAAAAGCAGGAAGAGCGAGAGGAAGGGAGAGAGGTAGAGCAAGAGCGAGAGCGAGAGCGAGAGCGAGAGCGAGAGCGAGAGCAAGAGCGAGAGCAAGAGCGAGAGCAAGAGCAAGAGCAAGAGCAGGAGCAAGAGCAAGAGCAAGAGCAAGAGCAGGAGCAGGAGCAGGAGCAGGAGCAAGAGCGAGAGCAAGAGCGAGAGCGAGAGCAAGAGGGAGAGCGAGAGCGAGAGCGAGAGCGAGAGCGAGAGCAAGAGCGAGAGCAAGAGCGAGAGCAAGAGCAAGAGCAAGAGCAAGAGCAAGAGCAAGAGGAGCAGAAGGCATCGGACCTGTGAGATATGAATGCAGCCATGGAAGCCAAGAGACGTCATGTCCCATGCCTCGTAGATTGCCGTCCCGAAGAAGGTGAAGTGAGCGTTCTGAGGGAGAGAAGAGGT
>NW_005434525.1:66751-66982 GCF_000315625.1 Guillardia theta CCMP2712
AGGAGGAGGAGGAGGAGGAGGAGGAGGAGGAGGAGGAGGAGGAGGAGGAGGAGGAGGAGGAGGAGGGAAGGGCTGGCTGAGGGTGAGAGGGGAGGACTAGAATGAGGACCTTGTTGACAAGAGTGCAGTAGGCGATCTGAAAGCTGCGAGTGTTGCGTCTGAACAGTCACAAGCAGTTGCTGGTGGGCAGAAGAGTCAGCGGAGGTGAAGAGGCGGAGGTGAGAGAAAGAG
>NW_005434525.1:67106-69742 GCF_000315625.1 Guillardia theta CCMP2712
AAGCTTCTTCTCCGTCTCCGTGCATCTTCGCTGCGTGAGCGCAGGGAGCAGAGGAGGGAGGAGGAGGCACCGGATGCAAGTCGTGACGACGTTGGTGATGTTGTCAAGGAGGTCCAGCTTGGAGTCATGACTCCTCGAGTCTGCGTTGAGAACCATCTTGTTCTTCTCCTCCAGGTCCTTCCGTACCCCTGCCACCCCCCATCACTCCTCCCGATGACCCCCCTCCCATCCTCATTCCCTTCCTCCCCCTCCCTTCCTTTCTCCACCTCCTCACCTACCTCCTCCCTTCCTCTCCCTCACCAGCTCTCTTCCTCTCCCCCTCCTCTCTCCTCTTCTCTCTGCTCTCCTCCCGCAACTCACTTGCTTTCTGTACATTCTCCGAGTCTTTCATCTCTTTCATATGTCGAACCTATCAGGATGATCAGTCAACGATGCAACCATCGCATTAAGATCGCTCAGAAGCATCGAGGCTTTGAATGTTGATATGAGAGTGAGATTGACAAGCAAGCGATGTTGACAAGGACTTGTCAACCAAGAGGCATGACAGGAGCTTCACAACTCATCCGCAAGCTTCTGTATCATCACCTCCGCATCTCGACGAGCTTGTTTCAGCTCCGACACTTCCTGCTCTTTCTGCTTGTTCGACAGGACGTGAAGGTCGAGATCAGCCTGCAGCTTCTTCTTCTCCTCTTCCAACCTGCCGACATGATCAGCGGAGCAGCAGCAACCTTGTGAGCCAATACTTGTCTGCCTTGTCTTGCATCACCGTGAGCTGTGGGACTGTCAGGAGCGCGCAAGCGTCAGCCTCGCAGCTTCACCTCTGCTCGCAAGTTGTTGATCTCTTCCATCATCTTGTTCGATTCTTGCAAGCTGAAACCGAGGGATGAGAGTTGTAGTGTACGATGATGAAGAAAACGAGAAATGAGCGATGGATGGAGAAGAGGAGTAGAAAGCAGCGATGAAGACAAGACATGAATGGAGGTGTGAGGGATAGCGAATGCAGGAAGTGAAGGAGGAGGAGAAGGAGATGGGGGAGGAGGATGGAGAGGAGCAGTGAGATTAAGACCTGTTGTCGGATGGCTGTAGCTTCTCTCTCGAGTTTGACCTGCCGTTGACAACTCTCAAGAGCAGCAGGGGAAGGAGGAGAACGAAATGACAGGAGGCAAGTATGTGATGCAGTTGAGCTGATCAAGCACAAGGAAGACAGGCGGGAGCTAGTGGTGTTTGTAAAGGAGGAAGAGAAGAGGAGGGAGCAGCAGGAGCAAGAGTAAGAGCGTTGAAGGTGGAGGGGGGGAGGGCGGCGGCGGCGGCAGCAGCAGGAAGAGAGGAGGCGGGAAAAGGTCAACATGACTAGTCACCTTCTGAGAGAACCTTCCGCGCGTCCATCGGGACTTGATCTTCTTGAAGATTTCTTCATCTCCATCGTCTTCTGAATCTTCTCAACGATAGCGCCTGAGATGTCTTGAGATGCGCGAGCAGCAAGGAAGAAGACAAGTAGGGGTGAGATGGAGGAGCAGGAGCAGGAGCAGGAGCAGGAGCAGGAGCAGGAGCAGGAGCAGGAGCAGGAGCAGGAGCAGGAGCAGGAGCAGGAGCAGGAGCAGGAGCAGGAGCAGGAGATAGCAAGTGACCTGCTTTCAGCGGCTTCGAGTCCCACGCGTCCGCTCCTGATTCAGTCTCAGGGGCAGAAGGAGCCAGCGATGAGAGGTGAAAGAGGGCAGCAAGGCAGAGAGGAGGAGAAGGGGGAGGGGGAGGGGAGCAGGAAGAGGAAGAGGAGGAGCAGAAAGAGGAGAAGGAGGAGCAGGAGCAGGAGCAGGAGCAGGAGCAGGAGCAGGAGCAGGAGCAGGAGCCGGAGCAGGATGACGAGGAGGAGGATTCGATCAAGACGAGGAAGGAGGAGAAAGAGAGTCAGACCGCAAGCCTGAGCATCCGACGCGATGTCTAAGTTAGCAGAGACCATGACGATAGGAAGTGTGTCTGCATTGAAGTCAACACTGCTCTCTTCCTCTCCCTCTCCCTCTCCCTCTCCCGCCCCTGCTCCTCCCTCCTCCCCTCGCCTAGTCTGCCTCATGCTGCTCTCGCCCCCTTCCCCTCGCTCCCTCCCTCTCTTTCAACCTGGATAAAGAGTTCGCAGCTTCCGCACAACCTGAGAGGCCTCAGACAAGTGAAGCCAAGCAGGACGCAAGACTGTGAGAGAGAAGGAGCAGGAGGAAGAAACGAAGAAGGAAGAGGAGCAGAACCAGGGGGGGGGGAAAGATGAGGAGGAGCAGAAGAAGCAGCGGGAAGGGAAGAAGAAGAAGCAGAAGCAAGGGAAGGGATGGGAGCGACCTCGTAGCCGTCCATGCTTGGCATCATGACGTCGACGAGGCAGAGGTCAGGAAGATAATCGCGATTGCCCAGCTCGGCGAGAGCTTCAGGAACATCCATGCAGACCTGGTGAGAGCGACCAGAGAGGTGAGAAGACTAGGAGACAAACATGCAGAGAAGAGGAGACGAGAGAAGGAGAGGAGAGGAGAGGAGAGGAGAGGAGAGGAGAGGAGAGGCGAGGAGAGGGGAAGGGAGGGAGAGGAGAGGAGAGAGTAGAGGAGAGTAAATACGGAGAGGGGGGAAGAGGAGAGGAGAGGAGAGGAGAGGAGAGG
>NW_005434525.1:70584-79389 GCF_000315625.1 Guillardia theta CCMP2712
CAAGAGGAAGAGGAAGAGGAAGAGGAAGAGGAAGAGGAAGAGGAAGAGGTAGAGGAAGAGGTAGAGGTAGAGGTAGAGGAAGAGGAAGAGGTAGAGGTAGAGGTAGAGGTAGAGAAGAAAGAGATTGTCAGTTATCATCTTCTGCAGACGATGATTGTTTACCCTCGAGCCAACAAATCCCGAGTAAGCCTCTCCTGTTGATATTCCAATCCGAAGCTGAGAAAGTAGTGAGAAATTCATTCCTTGCTTCAATCCTCTTGCTTCTCCTATGCTGCATCCCCTCGCACTCTCACGACTCCCCTCCATCTCCATCTTCCTCGTCCTCGTCCTCGTCCTCCTCTTACTCGAGGTCTGACAGCTTTCCCTTGAAGGTTGTACGACATCTCGTCCGCCACTTTCAGAAAGTCCATGGCAACTTTGATGAGCCGCCTGCTGCTCGAGATCGACGAGTCCACGTGCTGCACCTCAATCAGTTCTCCTGCTCCCTCTCCTCCTCTCTCTTCCCCCCTCCCTCCTTCTCTCCCTTCCCCTCCTCTTCCTTCTCCTTCTCCTCCTCCTCCCCCTTCTTCTCTCCCTTCCCCTCCCCCCTCCTTCTCTCCCTTCCCCTCCCTCATCCTTCTCTCGCTTTCTTTTCTCTTTCTCGTTCTTCTCACATGGTCAGCATTGTCTGCAGGATTTTGTCCAGCAGCAAGAGAAGGACCAAGTCTGCGTATCAATCAAAAGAGGTGAAAGACGATGAAGAGCAAGACGAGCAGGAGGCCAAGGTGAAGAGCAGTGGAAGGAGCAGGCGGAATACTTGGAAGGAGGAGGAGGAGGAGGAGACCTACCTGGCCTCATGACCTGTCACCACCATGTACGTGTCTCCAAGGATTGGAAGCACTCCATGCTTGGAAGCGACATCATCCAGAGTCCTGTGCGCGAGTATGAAGGAGAGAGGAGGAGGAGGAGAGAGATGAGAGGTGTGGTGGTGGTGAGGAGGAGGAGGAGACGGAGAAGGAGGAGGAGGAGGAGGAGGAGGAGGAGACGGGAGAGGAGGATAGAAAGTAGAAAGGAGGATACTACAAGAGAAGATTGAGGAGAAGGAAAAAGAAAAGGAAGAGACTGAGAAGGAGAAAGTAGAGGGAAAGCAGAAGAGGAGACAGAAGAGGATTAGGTAGAGGAGAAGGAGAAGAAAGGAAAACAAGAAGGGAAAACCGAGGATTGCTGACCCATAGAGATGGTTCAAGAAGTGAACAAACGTGTCCATCTCCATCCCTTGAGCATATCTACACCATCATCATACGTGTCACGTAGCTTGTAATATCCCCTGCAACCAGATTAAATCAACCCCTTCCTCCTCACCTTCGCATGTTGACAAGCTCGCAGATGAGAACAGACACGTTCTCGTGATAGTCCATGATCATACTGCTTCCTGTTGGTCACCGTTAGCAAACAAACTCCCTCCTCTGCCTCCTCCTCATCTACTCTCACACTTCCTCTCCCTCTCTTGCCCTCTTGCTCTCCTCCTCCCCCGCCAGCATCGTCCATTACCTTTCTTCAGCCTCATCTTGACGTTCTTGGGAAGTCTGTGCAAAGAAAACATGAATCCTGCTCCTGCTCCTGCTCCTTCCCCACTACTATCTCCTCATCCTTTGGTTGCGGCAATACCTTTCGGATCGAGCTTGCCAGCCTCCAAGTTTTTGGATTTCATTTCTCCAAAGTTCTCTGATGAGCAGTGTCAGCAACGAAAACACAATTCATGCAACAATCATCTTCAACTCCATCTTCATCATCATGACTTGAATTGTCATTATTGTCCTCTCCACTATCCTCATTTCCATCCTCCTCCTGCTCCTGCTCCTGCTCTTCATCACCGTATCTTCAGTTGCACATCGATCCTCGCGTTCAGCTCGCCGGCGCTGAAAGGTTTGGTGATGTAATCGTTGCATCCCAGACTCAATCCGCGAACAATGTCTTCGTCTCCTGATCGCGCGCTCACCTGTCAACGGCAATTAACCGTCCATGTCAAATGCGATGCAAGATCAGGTCAATCCGTTTGTGTTGCTTGTGAATGTGACAAGAACAAGAGCAAAAGGTAGAACAAGAGCAAGAATGTCAAGATCGAAGACATGTTTGAGATAATCAAACAATGAGAGGGCGATGTTATATACGTTTCAAAAGGGTATTGTCGACAGATCACTTTCAGTTGTCACGAACAGCAAACGTCTTCTCGTTTTCAGAAGACACAGTATCTCATCTCATCTCATCTCATCTCATCTCATCTCATCTCATCTCATCTCATCTCATCTCATGTTTCTTTCAGTCCAAGTCTCAACTCACCATGATGATTGGAAGCGCATTCTGGGGATGTTTGCGACGGAGAGTCTGACACACCTAACAAAACAAATATCAAGAATCCTCCCCTCCTCCTCCTCCTTCACCTCCTCCTCCTCCTTCACCTCCTACTCCTCCTTCACCTCCTACTCCTCATTCTCCTTCTTCAACTCCTTCTCCTTCTTCTCTCATTCTCCTTCTTCTCCTCATTTTCCCATCCTCCTCCTTCCCTTCCTCCTCTTGTTCCTTCTCCTTCTTCTCCTGCTCCTGCTCCTGCTCCTCTTTCTCACCTCGAACCCGCTCATCACAGGCATCATGCAGTCCAGCAGGATGAGGTCAGGTAGGTAACTTCGGCTTTCAAGGAGCTCCAGGGCCTCTGTTGGCAGCCATGAGGAACAAGTCCGTGACGAAAGCAATCATGGTATGTATCAGTACGAGCAGAGACCATGGTAATATGATCGCAGTGAAAGAAATTAAGATGATGTTTGTGATGTCAGGAAATCAGAACAACACGTCTCAATGAAGGTGATGTTTGTGATGTCAGGAAATCAGAACAACACGTCTCAATGAAGGTGATGTTTGTGATGTCAGGAAACCAGAACAACACGTCTCGCATCAACTCACCTACTCCACTCATGCACGTTGTGATCTTGAAGCCTCGCGGAGTGAGAATGTTTTCAACAACCATGTGGTTGACCTGTTTGCGAGCAAGAGCGGTAAAGGTGATGAAAACAACAAGAGAGCAAAGAGAGAAGTTAATACCTCGTTGTCATCCACAGAGAGAATCTGAGAAGAAAGAAGACAAGGGAGCATGAAGCATCAACGACAAATAGACAACAGGCAGAAGGAGAGGAAGAAGAAGAAGAAGGGAGACGATGACGAAGAATACAAACACAACAACAGTAAGAGAGAAGATTGTACGAGTCAGCAACGCTGTCTGCAACCATCTTGCCACTCCTCACCTCGATGCAGCCATGAATCTCACTGTGGTATGGAATTTTCGCGTCTCTTGTTTGTTCATCGTCCTGAAGATAAAAGCTAAAGGATACCGAAAACAAACATCGAAACAAGAAATGAATCAGCAGGCATTAATGGAAGTGACATTAAGATGGCACATTCAACGATTCAGATGAACCTTAGGGAAACTCGTATGATGTTTGTGACGTGTGCAACATGATGATATGACAGATGAGTTGGAGCAGAAACGTTTGTTAACAGATCACAAATGAATCTAAGAAAGCTTTCTCTCTCAACACAACAAGAACACGTCGCATTTGCCTGTGACAGGAGTGTTGTCTTCACCTGAAGCACAGCATCGTTGCTGGTTGAGTTCTTGCTTCCGTGCAACACCTGAAGGTGGGGATGAGCGATGAACAAGACCAGACAATCTGATGACTGAGGATGCAGTGGATGTGCTGTTGCTGTTGTTGTTGCTGTTGTTCATGGAGAAGGAGGAGGGGGGAAAGGAGGAGGACAAGGACGAGGAGGAGAAGGAGAATGTGAAGGAGGACAAGGATCAGGACGAAGAAGAGCAAGAGGAAGAGGAGGACAAGGAGGAGAACGAGGAGGAGAACGAGAAGGAAATGGGAGGAGCAGGAAGACCAAAAAAAGGACGACACAGTAGGGCGAATGTAACAGTATAAGAGAAGACTGACATGTTCCAGCTCTTCCAATCGTTTCTTCAACCTCTCGTTCTCGTCCGTCACTTCTTTGATGGATTCAGTAGAGGAGCAGCGAGTGAATTTTTCTTCGGCTGCTCCAACATAAATCAGCTGAACACGGCAAAAGGAAAGAGAAGAAGTTGGGTAGGTAGGAAGTGATAGGTGGAAAGAATTAGATGAGAGTAGGGGATGGAGAGGAGGGGAGGGGAGAGGAGAGGAGAGGAGAGGAGAAGAGAAGAGAGGAGAGGAGGAGAGGAGAGGAGAGGAGAGGAGAGGAGAGGAGAGGAGAGGAGAGGAGAGGAGAGGAGAGGAGAGGAGAGGAGAGGAGAGGAGAGAAAAGCTCCATGCTGACCTGAAAGCTTACATCTTTGCTCTAGCTCTACCTCGAGCAAATGTTGCTAACTGCAACATCAGCAACTTAGTTATTGTTTTCCTGCTTGGAGAGTCTGACTGAAACTTGTGCTCCGGTTCATAAAAGAACTTGAGATTGACATGTTTGCTCACGTGAGAACGAGAAGAGCAGAAAGTCAAGGATGAGATAGATACGCACTTACTCCAACCTTCACGCTTCTCTCGAAACAAGTTTCATGGAAGGAACATACACCCACGTCCGGTGAACATTACATATTTCCATCAGGAGCAAGTAGGCCCGGACTAATACTCGACAAGCACAAGGTAGGAGGGCCCGGAAAGCAGAGGAGGAAGAGAAGGAGACGAGGACGAGAGACGTTGGTGGTGGTTAGAGTGTCCTGCAGGGTTCAAACGCTTCACAGGCAAACACTCTCATCATACTCTTCTGAAAGACAAGCTGTGAATAGACGGAACTGAGAACAGACAGCAAGCCTGATGGTTGAGAAACTTTGAGGAAGAGAAGGAGGAGGAGGAGGAGGAGGAGGAGGAGGCAGCCGAGAGCGTGCGCATGCGGCAGCTTGTCCACGGGGATATGGAGGAAGATATGCTCGAATCTCTCCACCCTGAGTCGGACTGGAGCCTGAAGAACCCTGCCCTCCTCGAAGAAAGCTTTGCCAGTGCCAGCTGCGACTCGATGAGGAGGCGGAGGATGGCAGACAAGGCAGCGCTGGTGTACCAGCTGGTGGAGAACATGCTGGTGAAGGAGAACGCAGAGATACTTGTTTGCAAGGGGCTGGAAGAGGAGGCGGAAACAAAACATCGCCAAGTGGAAGAGAAAGTATCGGAAGTGAATCTCTTTCTTGAGCATGTTCAGAGAAGAACTGAAGGGGAAATACGAAAGTTGAGACAGGAAACAGAAACGATCTTATCAAGCATGCAGTCTGAAATCAAAGATTTGACCCGAATGAATGAAACCTTGCAGAATGAGATCAGAACGCAAAAGCATCAGCTTGGTGTGATGAGAAATGAGATGAGAGACAAAGAAAGTCAAATCTGCATCCTGTCAAAGAGCTGCGTCGATTTTAAGTTTGACATGATGGACACTTCTGAGCTGATAGATCAGCTGGAGGTTCAGTTCGGGTATACCGAGCAAACAGCGTTGAAAGCTAGACAACAAATCTTTTGTACAATAGAGAAGGAGAGAGGAGAGCGAGAGAGGAGAGCGAGAGAGCTTGAGAGATGCCAGGTACATGCCTGAACTGCCGCAAACTGCTCATGACGTGTTGAACGTTAAGGGACAGAAGGAACAGCTCGAGGCTCTGTTGAGAGAAAGAGACGCTATGCAGTCAAATACAAACGAGAGACTGAATGACTTGCAAGAGCTGGCTTCAGCAGAGATTCATGATTTGAGACGGAAACTTTCGCTCGCTGAAAATCAGAAGATGGATCTAATGGCAGCGTGGTACCCTACACTGCCCCTGCTTTTCGTTGGTAGTGATAAAACTCTCAGGGAAATGGAGAAGATGGAAAATCAAACTGCTCTGGGTGAAACATCTACATGGATAGACAATGTTGTTCTCGTTTCTTCTTCTCCTGCCTCTACCTCTACCTCTACCTCTACCTCTACCTCTACCTCTGCCTCTGCCTCTACCTCTTCCTCTACCTCTGCCTCTGCCTCTACCTCTACCTCTACCTCTACCTCTGCCTCTAGCAGCGCCGTGTAAAACTTGTTGAGATCATGGAGGAGGATAGTGTTGACAGTTCCTGACGTTTGTAAGCAGCTGATGGAAGAAGTGAAAAGGATGCACAGAAGTTTATCTGACTTGCAACACTTACATCTAGAGGTATTCTTCTACCAAACTTGTCAGGATTTGACCGTCCTTTCAGGCTCAGCACAAACTCGATCAGATTGAGAATTGTCAACACGGTCTTGATTCGACGATGAGGCAATTGCATGTCAGGTTGAGGTAAAGTGTTGTTCGTGTGCATTGGCGATTTCAAGAGGTTTGATCAGTTTTCTGTCCCACAGTGATTTCCTTCAGAGTGATTCAGCACATGCAAACGACATGACGGCACTGAAAACAATCTGCGATTCAGAGCGACAACGATCGAAGCAGGCGGAGGAGGAAGCATGTAAACTACTACAACAGGTGCCATTGCTGATCTGATCTGAGGCTGCACTCTGACTCTTAGGCTTGCAAGATAACAACTCTGCGGGATGACGCCGCCTACCTGCTAGGGGCTCTTTCTACAACGCAGATACATGAATGTGTTCAGCTCAATCTCCTGCATGTCATCGAAGGCTCTGTCGATCGACTGTCTTGCACTTGTGAGAGAATGTTGGAACGTCAGGTTCTGTTCCTAGCGCAGCTGGAAAGCGAACGAGTGAACAACGACCGGGAGATCAGGGAAGGGTTGTCAAGGATGAAACTTGAGCTCAAACATTTGAGTGATGGGCTGGCATCTTTCTGCAATGAAGCCTTGCACGATCAAGATCTGAGGGTTGAAAACTGCAAATTCCATCAGTTGTCTTCATCAATTCTCATCGACATCACTGAACTGCGAGCAGAGAGTCGGGTGTGTTTGCAAGAGAGTGAAGAGATGGTCCAATCTTACAACAAGAGGTGCAAACAAAAAGCCTTTCTCAGCCACAAGTATCACATCATGATCGAAAGAAACGAAGACCTCCAGGACAAGTACGACGCCCTGCTGGATCAGCTGCAGCAGATCTCTGAGCAGAGCAGCGTCTTGGCTGCTGTCAGAAGCGTCGGGGAGGAGGCGAGGCTGCACCGGAGAGCAGCCGGGGCCCTTGCGAGTGCTGGCCCTGGACAAGAAGGAGATGGAGAGGAGGAAAGGAGAGTCCGGGAGTTAACTGACAGGGAGTATCAAGTCAGTCAAGTGCTGGACGCGCTAGAGCGATCGGTCAACCGATTGAGCATGTTCAACTTGGACCTTGTAGCCATAACCAACGAGGTTCTGACTGGCAGGGCGACCAGAGCAGCGGCTGGACACGCCACAACAAGACCAGAAGGAGATGAGAGTTGTGAACATGAAGCTGAGCGACCATGGAGAATGGTTGCGGTTGTCATGATGAAATCAAGAGAGAGGACAAGCAAGATGAAGACTTTCTCCTTTCTTCAAATCAATCGCTCAATCAACAAGACGTACAAGCATCTGGTCAGGCTCCATCAAGATCGGATCAGCTGGGCCTCTCGCTACTCCGTTCTGCACAACTTGCAAGAGAACGCGGAGAGCAAGAGGTGGAAGCTTCTCACAGCCGACGTGGATCACCTACATCAAACGATGGAGACCTTGCTTCACGCCCTCTCAACCGTCTCCTTGCATCATAACTCGTCAAACGTCCCCTCCTCCTCTTCTCTCCCCAAGAAATCATTTGGCTCATCAATCGGTCAAATCTCAGCTGCTGGCTCTGCGTCTCGCAAGGTTGCTCATTCCCCGTTTGACAACTTTTTATCCCCATCCCCGTTGGACGTTCCCCGCTACCCTAGCAAGGAGCTCGAGGTCCTGCTGGTGCGCCAGGAGAGGCTCAAGAACAAGAGTGATGCTGTCGACAGGGTCAAGTGTGCAAGCTGGAAGAGGAGAAAAGGATCCTTGACAACTGTGCTGGAAAAGCTGCTGAGGAAATTCAGCGACTGGTTGCTGAAAATGACGGTGAAGGCGTGCAGATGAAATCGCGAGACTGACGAGAAGGTGGCAGATCTTCACAGCACGTTGACTCTCTTACAACAACATCACAACGCTCTCAGGGAAGATGTAGACATGAGCAGGCTCGAAGCCGCCAAGGCTAAGGTGGGAGAAGAACACCTTCGACAGGAGCTTGAGGCGGCCCTTGCGCATCATGCAGCGGAGAAGAGAAGCATGGCTGCTCAGATCGTGAGGATGCGCGAGAAGGTTGAGAAGGAAAGCACTGGGGAGGTGAGGCAGGTCAGAGAAGAACTGAACAAACAGATCGACCACAACAGAGAACTGCTCGATGAGCTCGAGTCAGCCATCGTTAGCAACCACAAGCTGCAGCAAGCCAACCACACCCTCGACCATATCCTTTCGCGGCTAAGAGACGAGCTCACTTCGCTCAAGTCAGCCATGGTGCATGCTGTGGACGACCATGCTGGCAAGAATAGTCTTGAAGCCTTGCTTGGCACCATCGATCGATTTCTTGACGAAGCTCAGGCGCTGTTGGTTGAATGAAGCCTGTTCACTCTCCTTCTTCATGTTACGCCTCTTCTTCCCTCATCTGTTCCTTGCTCGACCCATGTACTCGCTCGCTCTCTCTCTCTCTCTCTCTCTCTCTCTCTCTCTCTCTCTCTCTCTCTCTCTCTCTCTCTCTCTCCCTCCCTCTCTCTCTCTCTCTCTCTCTCTCTCTCTCTCTCTCTCTCTCTCTCTCTCTCTCTCTCTCTCTCTCTCTCTCTCTCTCTCTCTCTCTCTCTCTCTCTCTCTCTCTCTCTCTCTCCCTCCCTCC
>NW_005434525.1:79489-133446 GCF_000315625.1 Guillardia theta CCMP2712
CCCCATCATCATCCAGACTACCTTAGTCTTCCCAACTTGTTCTTCATCTTTCAGATCCCTGTACAAGAGGTACCCCGAAGAACATCTTCATCCACCTTCTCAGACGATGGGAGGAACCGGAGATGTCCATGTCGGGGCAGATGAGCCTGTTCGGCGGTCTCGCTTACTCTCTCTCTCTCTCTCTCTCTCTCTCTCTCTCTCTCTCTCTCTCTCTCCTCCTCCTCCTCCTCCCTCCCTCCCTCCCTCCCTCCCTCCCTCCCTCCCTCCCTCCCTCCCTCCCTCCCTCCCTCCCTCCCTTCCTCTCCCCTCCTTCGTCTCCCCCTCCCTCCCTTCACGCTGGCTAGTCAAATGTGAAAGCTGGATTGACCTGTTTAGAAAACACCCCACCGTTACTTACCTTAGTGACTACCCTACCCTATCTTTGACCTTGCAATCCATATCGAACGTAGGGGTAACGACAAGAAACCTGATTGGAAGAATTCGCCCAAAGAAAGGGTGGGGTGGGAGTGGTCAGTTGGCCATGGCGAACACAAGCAGCAAGCATGGCGAGCAAGAGCAGGAGAGGGAGAGGGAGAAGCAGGAAGCGAAAGCAGCAGCAGCAGATGTAGCAGGAGAAGGAGAAGCAGCACGACTAGGAGTAGCAGGAGTAGGAGTAGGATCAAGGAACGAACATATAACACAAGAACAACAGGCGGCCATGTCGAGAAATTCATTCGTAAACTCACGCGGAAACCAGTCTAGACAGGTTACAGGGACGGGGATGAGGATGTGAAAAGATGAAACAAGGAAGAAATAACAGAGGAAACAGCACGAAAACTATTCCTCTGTCTCTCCATATGTCATGTAGTGCAGTTTGATTTAACCAATGTCCACATCACAGGACATGGAACAATAGCTCCATGAGCGATACAGTCACGAGCGTAAGGAGAGCAAGGGATCTACGGCATGATGAGTTGGTCTTCGAGAGGATTCGTTTCCCTCCTGTCGTTGCTCCTGGTCGGCCTCATAATGTCAGTAGGTGAGTGATGGGAGATTTGAATCAATGTCAGCTTCTCTTGATTGCCTTGCAGACGCAGAGCTCAATTACACCACCACCACCACCACCACCACCACAACAACAACAACAACAACAAAATTCACATCGACAACAACAGCAACACTCTCTTCCACTCCTTCAACGTCATCTCCATTCATCGAAACCTCAGCTCCTTTCTCTATCCCCACAAGCTCTACACTTCCTCCTGCCTCAACCCCTCTCCCTGTCGGAAAGTGTGGCGACGGTCGGCTGGATAGCGGCGAGGAGTGCGACGACGGGAACGCGGAGGACGGGGACGGTTGTAGCCGTGAGTGCAAGGTGGAAGGGTCGATATGGACGTGCACTGGACAGCCGTCATCGTGTCTTCTCAACGTCGTCGCTGCCTTCACCCACCTGGAGCTGAGAGGAGAACACCAGATCCCCAACGCGAGGAACAGAGTGCGGGTCATCATCGCCTGCAACGTCGAGCTCCAAAACCTCTCGCGCGTCACCTTGACGGGTCTTACCAGCTCGTCAAACCTCGCTGAGGTTCAGATCTCCGGGCAGAACCTCGTCAGCCCAGCTCCATGGCAGCCAGTCGCTGGCCAGCTGCTGCTGACCCTGTCAAGTGACATCCTCCTGCCCAACGTGCTGTTGGCATTCGAGATGATGATCGACAACCCGCCGCAAACTCTTGACAACGTGACCGTGAGCTGCTCGGGCTGCTCAAAGATTCCTTCAATCTCCAGGTTGCAGCTGGCGGGAAAGGCTGCAGTCCTCTTCGTGACCCCCCCAGTTGCCCCATCGTGCTCGGTTTCTCAGCTCTTCGGCTCTGCATGTCAATATAAATGTTACGGTGTCATCTCAGGCTCCCAGTGCCTCTGCCTCGTGGACCATTTCGGATTTGACTGCAGTCAAATCGCCATCAAGGACGCCAGTCTCTCAGCTGCCCCTGTGCGGGCTACAGCTGGGGTCAAGACAGTCGTGCAGTCACAGCTTGGCACTGGCGTCGAGGTCCCTCCAGGCGCTCTCGATGCTGATGCCTTCATCTCAATGGACGTGTTTGACGTGCTTGTCAAGGTTGCACAGGGGGAGGAGGCAGTTCCAGTCGGGCCGGTGGCTGTCTTTCAGCCGGAGGGGCTGACTTTCAAGGCTCCTGTCAAGATGGCTCTCTCGCTCAACTCCTCCCTCGTGCCCACAGGAAAAAAAGTGTCAATCTGCTTCAGCAAGGCTACAGCAAGTTTGCCGACATGGGAGTGTCTCGATGGAAGCTGGCAAGTGGGAGGTACTGTCTTCGCGTACACCACTCACTTCTCCATGTACTCAGCGATGGCTGTCAAACAGCAAGTAGCTCCTTTGCCGCAGGAGAAAGTCGTCCCGTACCTCCCATCGCCACTACTCTCTGTTCCTCCGTCTCAAGTCTCGAAGCCCAACATTGACGTCACCCTGACGCTCCCGATGTCTCAGTCAACCTTCAACGAGGAGAAGGAGGAGCTGCGTTACGTGCTAGCTGTGACTCTCCGACTGCCCGTCCAGCTCGTTGGCAACGCGTCATCTGCCGGGTCAGGCTCCGGCAACGCTCAGCTGGACTCTTCCCTGGTGATCAAGCTACAGGTCGAGAGCAACGACACTACGACAACGCTGAGGAGATGTGACCTAGTCACCATCAACCCCGTCCTCTCCCTCTACTCTCTTCCTAACGCCACATCTCTGCAGTGCAGCCTGACCGGCCTCTCCCTGCTCGATCAGCCCATGGCTCTTGTCTTGATCGTGCTTGGGGCTGTCCTCGGTGTCGTCCTGCTCTTCTTGCTGTGGGTGTTCAGGCGGAGGGTCTTCTGGAGGCTCAAGAGGACGCAGAGGGTTTCACCGCAAGCCGACAAGTCCGACGATAAGGATGACATGGAGCAGGGGCCTGCCGGCAGCACGGCGGACGAGGAACAGCCAGCGCTGCGATCTGTTGTGCCTTAGAGGCTTACAGTCATAGCGCTAGCCTGTGACTGATGATGAATACAGTCATAGTTCTGGTGACTGATGTTGATGAAAACAGTCATCGGCAGTGAGTGCTGGTGACTGATGTGAATACAGTCACGGCATAGTGCTAGTGACTGATCGGATACTATGATGAATTGAGTAAAGATATGAATACAGTCATAGTGCTAGTGACCGTTGTTTTCTGAGCCTCTGTACCGTACCGTAGTAGTACTACTGAGTCTGTACGGTAGTAGCTGGAAATTGGAAGCAGAATAGGTGAACGAATGGATGGTTGGCCCGCGCCGCGGCCGATGGCATTGAAAGCCATTCTGCAGTTACGATCCGTTACAATCATCACACAGGGAATTGACCGGCAACCGCCTCCTCTAAAACTATTTTATTAATATAAGTATTTTTATTTGTCAGGCGGATCGTGACTCCATCACAGTTTTCCTCCTGACCCTACCCCCACATTTCCCTCAAAATCAGGGGTACTTGAACATTTTGAAGAGTGCAAAAATACTTTTGACTACCCCACCCTTTCTCTACCAGTTCAATGAAGTACTCAAGATAGTACAACCCCCTTCTGGTGTGGGAGATTCCATGGACTACCCCCTGGTCATAAATAAGGTTGAAGTTCTCCTGGGGAACGGACCCGTCCAATCACTTTAAGGCTACCTACCCCACCCTCCATCATATCCTGTGATTGATTTCAATTCGGAAACGCATTTGGAACCGGAAGACTTGAATATTTTAGATAACTTTCTCACTAAGTTTTGAAACTTTCATTGAATATTTGAAATTTTCTATGGAACTTCACCCTCTTTTTCGGAATTCCGGACACACGATCAAGGTCAAGCGACCGGGTGAGGGTGGTACAAGGGTAGGGTCCCAATTCTTGACGCCGCCCCCACATCAGAAAAGGTAGGGTGAATTTGAGAGAACTATAGGGGTGGTCAGACGGGGAGGGGGTGGGATCTAGGTGGGTGATGGGGTACCTGGATTTGAGGAGAAACGAAGAATGCAGATGGTCGGAAGAAGCGTGGAGGAGAGCAGTGAGAGGGAAGAGGAGGAGAGGAGGAGAGGAGGAGGGGAGGAGGGGAGGAGAGGATGAGTGAAATTATGTTGGGAATGTCAACATGAGACCACCAGGAATAGAGATGCCAAGAAAGATGGAGGGAAGTTGCGAAGGAAAGAGTCAACTCGAACAGTCGCTGAGTTGAGAAAGATGAAGGGACGGACGGCAAACCAACAGGTAGTCAGGCAAGAAGACGAAGAATCGGACAGAATCGTTTGGACGAGAGAATCAATGTTGGTTGATAGCAATAGGAGAAGAGAGAATCAATGTTGGTTGATAGCGATAGGAAAAGAGAGAATCTATGTTGGTTGATCGCGATAGGAGAAGAGAGAATCTATGTTGGTTGATCGCGATAGGAGAAGAATTTTGGTGGAGTCGAGTAGACGAAGTGAAACTAGGAGTTTTTCACTCGGACGTGGGTAGTATGGAAGGATGGTTGTGTGAGGAATGAAATGAAGTTGATTGCTTCGACGGAGTAGATGAATATCTGGATTGAAATATAAAAATCACGATAGCAAAGATGTTGCGAGAAGATGCATTGATGACCTTTCATTCCTGTTGTTACTGAATGCACGTTGCTGATGTTGAGCTGATACAATGTTCATGTTGTAGATTCATTAGTAGTTGGTATTTGCTGACATGACGAGATGTTTCAGGTCTGTGCCATGGAGCACTGGGAGTATACATCGAGGCTGTCTGGAAGTATTTGACTTCTTCTGAGAAATCGATCGTCGACTGTTGGCTTAGCTGTTGACATGCCGCTGCATTCTCTCCCGCGCTCCTTATGCCTCGTTGCCATCTTAGCTGCATCCGCCATGACATTCTTCTACAAGGACATGTACAGAGTGAAGCTGTTCACACAGTTTGTGCAGATGATCGCCGGATGTTTTGGAGCACTTATCTGTTTCCTCCGGCTGATGAAGGAGCGAGACATGTACTTGGAAGCTAAGCAGACGTTGCGGATCGCAGACGAGAGCCGCAAGCTAGTCCACTCGCTGATACCAGAGAATGTGATGACGAAGCTGGTGCATCATGGCAATGCTGGAGAATTCCTGGGTGCGAACATCCCCTTCTGCATCGTCATGTTCTGCTCTCTCGGCCCCCAGCACCTCCTCAAGTCCAAGACCTCTGCTGAGATCTTCGAGATCCTCGACCAGGTCTTCGAGAAGTTCGACGACGCAGTCGACCATCACGGCATGTACAAGTATCAGAACGTCGGCGACTGGTACATCATCATGTGCCCTCGGGCAGCGAGGCCCTTCGACCAGAAGCTTCAGGCGGAGCCCTACCCGAGGAGTCACGTCCGGAGCATGGTCCACCTCGCCGCTGACCTCATCGGCATCGCCAAGAAGCATGATATCCAAGGAACAAAGCTCAACCTCAAGATCGGGATGCACTGTGGGCCTGCAGCTGGGGCTGTGGTCGGTTCCCACAGAGCCTTCTACTGTGTCTACGGCGACACGACCAACACGGCAGCGCGCATGTGCAAGTACGCGGCAGCGAACCAGATCCTGTGCACGTGCTCGTTCGCCAAGATCGCCGGGGGCTGCAAGGGGCTGCCGTTCGCGTTCGAGGCCAAGGGAATCATCTCAGTGAAGGGGAAGGGAGCTATGGAGCTGTTCGAAGTGAACGCGCGAGGCAGCGGCAACGTAGGGAAGGAGATGAAGAGGACCTTTACGCGCACGGTGAGCGTGCCGAACCCCTCGGAGAAGTGCGTCATGTTCAACAAGGAGCAGACGGTCCAGCTGGATGACATCAAGCCTACCTGGTTGGGATCCACCGCTGAGGAGGTGGCGGAGGAGACTGGGAGCAGCGGAGGACAGGGAGGGATCTCGAGCGACACGATTCCCTTCTGGACAAACTTCTCTGACTCGGATACTGAGGTCAGGTTCCTCCTTGATCAGGCGCGTGACCACTGGCTGTCCATCTCCGTTGGAGTGATTGTCCACGGATACGCCTTCCTAGCCGCCGTGGAGGACGCCATCTCAGCGCAGAGCTTGCAGCCCATTCACTACTTCACCCTCTACCTGCAGATTGCTTTGATCCTCGACTACTTCCTCTTCGTCCTCTTCTACATGATGCCGGAGCTTCAGTTCTGCCACAAGTTCGGTCACACGATCTTCTCGCTGCAGCTCATCGTCGCGGTCTCGAACGTCTTGGTCGGCGTCCAGTTTCGCCTGCTCCTCTGCTTTTACTCCATCATCCAGTACTCTATCATTAACGTCGTTCTGACAGAATTCAAGAAGACCGACGCGGTCGCCGCCCTGATGTTTGTGGTGACTGCGCTGCTTCCCAGCTACAGGAGGGACCACGACTTCATTCTGCTCACCTCGTTGGCCGCGCTCACTTTGTCTCTCATCCTCACAATCTGGAAGTCCAAGTGCCTGGTGTACAACGAGAGGGTTCGCTATCAGTACTACGAGTTCATCGAGCTGGAGCTGACCAGGATGAAGGAAGTGATCTACGACCTCGTGCCCTCCAACATCGTTCACCAGATGATCCGCAACACGCTGAAGCTTCCCTGCACCATGAGGAGAGCCGTTGTCCTCCAGCTCGACATCTGCAACTTCACAAGGATGTCGCAGGGAAGTTCAGCCATGGAGATCGCGCAGATGGTGCACAAACTGTTCTCCAGCTTCGATCAGGCGGTGATGAAGTACAAACTCTTCAAGATCGACACGGTCGGGGACGCCTACATCGTTGCTGGATGGCTGCCCTGCGACAGTGACTGGTCCATGAAGGAGGAGACGAGAGCTTCTTGCTCCTCCATTCTCAACCTCGCGCGCCTGATGCTGAGGGCTCTACGCAAGCATAACAGGGAGAGAGGAGGGAAGGAGGAGCTTAGCTGCCGTGTCGGCATAGCGGTGGGTCTGGTGGCGTCGGGGGTGCTGGGGAGGAGACACTCGCGGTTCTACGTGGTGGGGCAGGCGATGAGGGAGGTCGACCTGCTGGAGCAGACGGCCCTGATCAACAACGTTCACGTCAGTGACAAGTTCATGCACGGCCTCGGCTTCCTCCTCTCCTCCTCCTCCTCCCACCATCACGACGACCGCGGGAGGTCGCCGCTGTCGGAGAGAGCCAGAAACCGCTGCAGGAGCGTGTCTCCCGTGCGAGCTCGGGAGGTGGAGCGGCACAAGGACGTGAAGGTGGAGGTGAAGAGGTCGAGGGGACGGAGGAAGAGCACAGCACAGCTCGAGTCGTTCAACCAGACAGCATGGACGCTCGAGAAGGAGTACGGGTGGACATGCACGGACTCGCCGTCATCGTCGAGGTTCGAGCAGGCGGTGCGGGAGCATCGCTTCGAATTCACCAGGGACGTCGTGGAGAAAACGAGGAACCTTGACGCGCCGATGCAGACAAGCTACATGCTCTCTTGCCGCTCCCTCGACGACAACCTCCAGGGCTCCTGAAGCTTCCGCGCTTGCCGGCCACTCTCCTCCTCCTCCTCTTCCTCCTCCTTCTCTTCCTCCTCCTCCTCAGCTCCCACCCACCCATCCCTTCTCAGGTCTCTGCCATCTCGTTTCTGCTGTATTCTCACAGTTACCTCCTCTGTCCTGGATTGCTGTACAAGTAAAAGGAAGGGGATGAGATTGTTTGAATTCAAAACATGTTCATAACATGACAAAAACAAAATTAAGTCAAGTTGTCTTAAACTTGCATCTTCACACTTGGTAGTCCTTCATGTCAGTTGTGTCCTCCTCCTGGTTCCCAGCATCCCTACAGGCTCCTCTGCATCTAACGGATCCACATCCGAGGCTTGCCTGCCTCTGCCTCTCCTCGCTTTCCTTTCTTGTAGTAGAGCACTGCAAGCTGAGTCATCTTGCTCAGCGTGTTGGGATGGTGATCGCCCAGCAGCTCCCGGCACTTGGCGATGCTCTCCAGCAGGAGAGGTTCAGCTTCTTCCAGCTTCTCCTGTTCCACATACACACCAGCGAGGCTGTCCATGCACACAAGGAGCAGCGATCCTCCTCCTCCTAGCGCTGCCTCTCGCAGTCTCTTCATGCTTTCCAACAGCAGAGGCTCTGCCTCCTCCATCCTCCTCTGCCTCACATACAGCTTGGCGAGTGCGATCATGTCCTCTACCGTGTGCGGATGGTCCTCCCCCTCCGCCGCCCGCACCCTCCTCAAGCTCTCCAGCAGCAGCGGCTCCGCCTCCTCGTACCTCTCCTGGCTCTGGTAGAGAGCTGCGAGGCTCCGCATACTCATCAGCATGTCCGGGTGGTCGTCACCGCCAGCGTCTCGAAGCTTCTTCATGCTGTCCTGCACCAGCCCCTCTGCCACCTCGAACCTTCCTTGCTTTGCGTACAGGGCGGCAAGAGACCTCAGGCTCCTCCTCGTGATCGAGTGCTGCTCACCGAGAGTTGCCCTGCTCGCCTCCACGCATCCCTGGTAGACGCTTTCAGCGTCATCTTCTCTTCCTTGGACGACGTGGAGGCTTGCGAGGTTCAGCTGGTGGCTCAGAGCAAGGGCTCCATCCTCCTTCTCCCTCACTTTCTGCTCCTCCTCGCCCTTGTCAATGCACCTCTTGAGGACCGGCTCTGCTTCCTCGAAGCTTCCTCTGCTGAAGTAGAAGTCTGCAAGCCCGATCAAACTTTCCAGCGTGAGCTCCTCCCTGCCCACCCCCTCAAGAAAGATCTTGCACGTCTGCAGAAGGGGTTCAGCCTCCTCGTACTTCCCTTCGAGGACCAGCAGGATCGCAAGCTTGCGGGCCAACTCCCTGCTCAGCTCGTCTTCTTCCCCAGTCTCCTCCTTCCTCTTCATGTAGCTCTCCTTGTACAGCTGCTCTGCATCCTCCAGCCTTCCCTGCATCTTGTACAGGTCTGCGAGCTTCATCCTTCGCTCCACCTGGTCTCCATCCTCTACCCGCAGGAGTTTTTCCTCGGCAGTTCGAACGAGCCAGTCCCTCATTCGCTCCTGCACCAGCTGATTCATCCCTGCGATGCCGTCGACCTCCTTCCTGACCATGGCGAGGATAAGTTCCTTGTCCTCCTCCTCCGACGTCTCGCTCCTCTCCACGTCGATCTCTCCGATCATCTTCGTGTACGACTCAAGTGGCAGCTCCTCCCACAGCCTCTTCTCATCCTCTTCGCTCATCGCCACCTCGAGCTTGCTTCCTGTCCTTGCTGTGAGGAACAGCTCGAAGAGACACCAGCTGCGCGCGAGGGGAAGGGGATGGTCCCAGGGAGTGAGCACGAGCACGGTCCTCTTCGTCTCCGCAAAATTGGAGCTCCAGCCTTGCAGCGGAGACTTGGGAGACTGATGCTGGTTGATGCTGAAGAGATCAAACCAGAGGAAGGGAGAGGAGGAAGAGGAGCGAAAGTGCTCTTCAAGACTCTGCACCACATGCAGGAAGTTCTCCTTCCATGCGTGCGAGATAATAACTTGCGCTCGTCCCACTCCGCTGCTCCCTTCTTGCTCAAGCAGCTCACAGAATGAAACCCCTCCTGCTCCTGCTCCTGCTCCTGCTCCTGCTCCTGCTCCTGCTCCTGCTCCTGCTCCTGCTCCTGCTCCTCCCTTGCCGGTCATCTTCTTCAAATGTCGCTCACACACTTCTGCCGTGCTCAACCCCAGCAACGCGCTCTCTCCTCCGCAGCGCAAGATGAAGTCATGGAAGGCTTCTAGCCGAAGGCCGAGCATGGGGTAAGGGAGCGGCGCTGCAAGGAAAGAATCAGACGTTGACAGCCTGAGCGCGAGGAGGAAAGAGCGAAGGGAGAGCGATGAAGGGAAGGATAAGGATGAGGGGGAGGATAAGGAAGGATACTAGGAGTAGAAGGATGAGGGGGAGGATAAGAAAGGATACTAGGAGTAGAAGGAGAAGGTAAGGCATGGCATGGCAAGCCAAAGGGAGAGGAGAGGGCCAAGACAGAGGATACATGCCTGCCTTATCGTGCTCGCTGGTAGCGGGAGGCAGTGAGATAGCGCGAAAATCAGCGACGTTAGCAGCCGAGGAGGAGCAATGTGGAGGGAGCGAGGTGGGCGAGAGAGGACGAGGGGAAGGAGGGACGGCAGTCCACGTTGATCGTGATGATATACATGCACCCATTTTCTTCTTCCTGTTTCAAAAATTCCTTCTTGTGAATCGCAACCAAGAAAGGTTTTTGCAATGATATTGCCTTTCTGTTTCGTTCTCCGTTTTGGGTCGAATTGTACTACTATCCTCTTTTCTCTGTTCTTGTTGTCGTGTTGTCTTGTTGTCTTGTTGTCTTGTTGTCTTGTTGTCTTGTTGTCTTGTTGTCGTCCAATCAAAGTTACGCCATGGAGTAATCCGCCCCTTGGTTTGCACCTACAAAAAACAGGCTTGTAACTTACATCGAAACATGTGTAACGGAAAATTATACCGGTTCCTGTGTAAGTAAAGATATCAGTTAATTTCTGGGACAGCAGTCGGTAAGATAGGGTTGGTCCTCTCTGTCTTGAAATTCTCTTCTTTTCAAGAGGACAGTAGGGAATCCTTTCTGTCAAGTGAACAGCCTGCTGAACGAGGCCGTCACGAGCCTCTTCGAGGACATGGACCAGGTGGACAGCGTGATCAAGGGCAGAAGACCTTCGGAGAGATCCAGATCGAGGGGATGCTTGAGAAGGTGCGAGAGAAGATGGGCAGGTCAGACGCGTACATGCGACTCTTAGTCACCATCTGCTTCAAGATAGATCTTTGTCTCCTTCAAGATCGAGATCTCCGTTATCAACCTCCTGCTCGGCAAGGCTCTCCCCACTGGGGTCAGGAGGCTACACAAACTCAGGGAATCAAGCTGAGGGATCCTCTCTACTCTTGGTGACCCTACCGCTCTACTCTCACATCATTTTCAGCGATCCTGTCTGTTGCAATGGCAACTGTGATACGATGTGCCTCATGGCTGCGAGTGCCGCGGTCATGATGAGATGATAGTGACGGGTGTTCCTTCGTCTCCAAGTACGGGCTCAACGGAACCATCAAGGTGCAAGACTCCATCACTGGAGCAGAAGAGCTGCTGAACAAGATCAGGCTAATGTCGCAACGCTCTCGGTGCGATGACCGGCTGGCAGGTCAAATTCTGCAGCACCTTCCCCGATCCCTTTACCTACTCCTTCGAGCCCCTGTACTCCCCCAACAACTTGAAGCAGATCCAGCTGGCCGGGGAGCCATGCGAGCAGACGAGCGCTCGGAGAGCTGTCAAGCAGAAGGCGGCAGAGCATCAGCAATCTGTGCGGTAAAGGCTGCGAGGAAAGAGGAAGCATGATGATGATGTTGTTGTTGATGATGATGATGGAGAGCAGAAGTGATCCTGAGGGCATGGAGAAAGTTGACAAGAGCAAGGAAGATGTGGGTCAGGAGAAGGCTCAAAGATTTGATTCTAAGGGTCAAGACCTTGCGAAGCACAACGAGTTGAGAGATGTCCATTGTTGTCAAACTTACACGTCACTGTCTGGAGCAATCGTGATTCCTGGGGATGTTTACTACTACATCCAGCCGGATAGAGCCGACATTGTCAACCTAAGGCTTCGACTACTTGCAACTGTCATATTGCCAGAATAATCGCTACGACTGCTACTATTCTTCAAGCACTTCACTTTGTGGAACCATGCAGGACATTCCTGGGACCTTTACGAAGTGGATCGTATCTAAGCACGTCACGGGAAAGGTCGTCGTGTGCAATACTTGATCAGATGGAAAGGTTATGATATGATAGTACTGCTTCTAATTCTTGGTTGTCTTTCCGTGAATTGAAGACGCCATTTCTTCGTCAATTGATGCGTGAGTTTAATTCGACTCATTCTAATTCCTTACGCGGTCACGTATACTTCAGTCTCATTGATCCTGTCGGTTTGATCATAAATCTTTTCTAATTTTCTAAACTTTCAGCGACCGCGGTAGTGTTGAGGTTTCTGTTTGCTTGCTTAACGGAAGATGGCAAGTTGGTTCAAGTTCACAGAGTCAAGGTAGATCATCAGGGTTGTCAATCCCTAACAGTATCTTTGACTGCAGCCGGCTGATACGATCAAGAATGCTGTCGAGCAGGCGCTTTTGACGATGTAACGACCTGAGAAACGGGTGCTCCACCTGGCCCACGCATGTCAAGGCCATGTCAACCACAAGGAAACAAGCAACCTCGTGAAATACGACGCCTCCCCGGTAAACCCTCGCTTGCACTGCTGCCACCAGCGCCTCCAGCCCTGACACATGCAAACCACCATGGTCCTTCTCTTTCTGCTGTTGCTCTTGCTGCTCCCTCTTCGCTTCAATCTTCAAGGGCTTCGAGAATGACGCGAGAAACTCCCAGTCGACCTTGACCTCTTTGGCAGCTTCACTTGTCTCCTCTAGCTCCGCAATTCTCTTCCACCAGTCTTCACCCTCCTTGTCGCCCTTCCAGCCTGACTCTGACTCCAAGTCCTTTGAGTCTGGACTTGCTTCATACAGCACCGGCACCAAGACAGGGATGATGTACTTCCCTGCCTTACACGCCCGAGCAAACTCCCTCCTGCAGTTGCCGCTCTTAACGTACTTGTCGCTCATGAAGACCACAAACACCTCGCAGCGAGACACTCCCTGCTCCATCTTCTGCATGTGATCTTCCCCGTGGTCGATCCCTCCCTCCACGTCGAACCAGCACTGCAGGCTCGTCTGCTCTTCGATCCGCCGCTTCACCTCCCTCACCATCTTCTGCGTCGAGTTGTCGTGCCCCCAATTGTAGCTCAAGAACACCTGAGGCGGCGTGACGTCCAGCACGTCCATCTCCCTCTGACATTGATTGCAGTAAATCTTAGCCGTTAGATCGCGAGCGAGCATGCTCAAGCACGTGGGTCGGCTGAAGAAGTGCGGGACTCTCTTGTCCTTCAAGCACGACGGACACGGGGAGCTCGAGTCATTGAAAGCCAGCACCTCCTTCACGGTTGTCGTATGACCCCTTGTGCAAGTGATTGCTTTGATCATGATCTTTTGTTTGATGACATCTTCTTGCTCCAGCTCTTGCTGCATGTCTGTCATACCATTGGTTTCTTTGTCCAGTGCTTCCTTGATCTCCGACGGATCGAACCTGCCCACGGCTCTAACGCCTTGTGAGGCAGGTTGAGACTCAGACCTATCATGCAAGCAAGCTTGGCACAGAAGCTCGTTCTGACTGGTGACATCGTACAAGTCTTCGAAACTTCCCCGTCCCTGATGAAGCTTCTTGATGATGCCGTCGTACAACGTTCGCATAGATTTTTCATATTCGGATACTTTGTCTTTCGATACTTCATCTTTCTTCTTGTACTGATGGAAGATCCTGTATCGCTCCATCCCTTGTATCTCCCGCGGCCACCACTCGTTGAACCTGTTCCTCGGCTTGATGTGCTTGTCGTAGTAGTCTGTCAATACGACGGGGATGATAATTGCTTTGCTAGCTGTCAATCTGTTCCATGGCTTGCTGAAGCTACTTTCTCCTTGCATGGCTCCCTGCTCATCAACACACTCTGTCGATATACACAAGATGTTCACGAGACATTCATCACCAGCATCTCCACGTTCGTCACATGGATGAATCTGACAAGTAAGACCTAGAGGGAGGTTCTCCGCCTCGTAAAGCTCCTTCACCTTTCTTTCAATATCCAGCCCACATGCTCTTGACCTCTCTCCTTGCGTGAAGATCCCAACCTGCACGGCCTCCTTGCCTGAGCTCTCCTCGTTGCTTCTCCTTCGCTTCATCCCCGGGAAGAACGCCTCGAGTCGCCTCAAGTCCTCTTGCAAGTTCTCGATCTGCTGCCTCGTCGACGCGTCAGCCCTCAGCACGTGCTTGTCATTGTCTTCCCGCCAGCTCACCAGCAGCGTCCGGCCCCAGCCCTTCATCACCGCCATAGAGCCGCTGCAGTCTACCTCAAAGTGTCGAGCAGCGCACAGCACGACCAGCCTGTCGATGAAGCCCGCGGGGAAGATGTTGTACTCGCGCTCCACAGATGCGCACAGCGACTGCTTGTCCTTGTCCGTCACTGCCCGCTTGTGCTCATGCGTGAACGACGGGATGATGCCGGGACACAGCAGCTCTCTGCTCTTGTTGTCTGTATCCTTCAAGTCCTTCATCCCCACGCCCAGGAAGTGCGCCAGATCGCAGCCCCGAAGCAGAGCCACCGCCTCCTGCACCTCCACATGGCGCTTGATGAAGCCTACCTCTTCCGATCTTGATGTCTTGTCTGTCTTCGCATTGCGCCAGAAGTCGCTGTCTCGCTGGGGCCACAGGTACTCCAACATGTCCTCGTCTATGATACCCAGGTGTAGCAGCTTCTTCGTCTTCTTGGACTTGGTTGGGTCCTGCTGGAAGCAGTCGAGTAGGTGCTCCCAGTCATGTCGCATCACGCCCTTGAACACGTCGATCATCCACACGGGATCGATAAAGACCGTGTCCTCGACGGAGTACTTGCCTTGGTCTCTCTTGCTTTCATCCGCACTCAGCTCATGACCGAAGTACTTGAGCACGCCCATGTCGTGCAAGAAGCTCGTTGCCACCTTTTGCTCCTTTTCGTTGACCCCTGACTCTCTCAACATCTCCTTGTACTCCTCTACCTTGACGTACGAGACAGGTTCTGACTTACGCTTCTCCACAGCCTCTCTCAGTCTCAGATAAGGTCCAGGGATTTTTTCCTGCCACCACAGCAGCTCTTTTGCAGTCTTGCACACAGATTGCCGCAGCTCCTTCACTCCCTGTCCCTCAAGACAGTTCACCCGGAAGCTCTCGCCTCCATTGATAACGTGCAACGGCAGGATGTTCTCGTCTTCCTCCTCTGCCATCTTCTTCAGCTCCTCTTCCACACATGCCTTCACCTTCTCACACTGATCCGTCACCTCGCTCTCCCCGGCAAGATCGATGTGCGTTACTACGAGCAACACACTCGCTCCCGGCACTCGCGCTTGCGTAGCTCGCAGCCATGTCGAGATCATCTTCTTCAGCTCCTCCATGCCTCCCCCTCCATCCTCTTTGCTCTCTTTGTCTCGCTTCACCCTCACGCTCCAAACCAGCAGGTACAAGGCCCGCCTCACGATGAAGTACTGGTTCGTCTTGGCGTAGATCTGCTGCCCCCCGAAGTCTATCACGTCAAACGTCAGCCCGTCAGCGTAATCAGGCTTCCACTCGTGCAGGTCTATCCCGATCGTCCTCCTGTCTACCTCGATCTTGTCCGCCTTGTCCTTGTCTGACCTCAGAGCTCTCAGCACGCTCGTCTTGCCTGCCTCTCCGTTGCCTATGAGGATGAGGTTGATCCGCTTGTTCGCCTCGCTGTCTCTCTTGACACTCTGCAGGTACGTGAAAGCAGCTGCCCCTCCCTGACTGGCGATCTCAGGGGGAGGCAGCTGCAGGCTGACGCAGCTCTCACACCTGACCTCCTGCAGGCTAGACTCCATGCTGCAGAGCTCGTCCAAGGGAAGGCGGGAGAGGCTGGGGTTACCGGACACGTCGATGACTTTAAAAGCGACGCCGAGCTTGGAGATCCAGCGAGGCAGGCTCTTCATCCTCAGGTCTCGTATCACATATCGTTTCATCCTATCTGTCCGCAAAGACATGTTGAGCGTGCCTTCCTCGCTGTTGTAGCAGCTCCCAAGCTCCCCGCCCGACAGGAGCTGCTTCACGTCTTCGACAGCAGAGGTATCTATCTCTTGCATCCCGAAGATATAGTGGCACTTGACTAGGTCCAGTCTCTGGGCAAATGGCTTCCCCACGTTGTTGACGTGCTCGCGGACCTTCTCGATCTTGGCGATGGCGTCCTGCCTACTGGGTCTTGACGATACAAGATCTTGCTCAAGGTTGTGCACGCAGGAACGTCGATCCTTGCAGTGCTGGCACATGCGTTCTTGCCTTTGATCTTCAGATTCATCGTCGTAGTAGCAAACGCAGCACTAGAAAAAAAACAGCCGCAATCCAGAGCATGCCAGCAAAGACCCGAACGGCAAAATACATGTCAGCCAATCATTCTCTGACCGCATTATAGCAGATGCAACTTACGTACTATTAGGCCCAAGTTCCATCCAACCGAGCAAAAGCAAAAGAATTTGCAAAATGAAATGTCAGCCAATCGTTCCCTGAGCACATCATATGACATGACACTTACGATCTACGAAGGCGAATTTAATCCATGCAAGCAAGGAAAAACCAGGAATTTGCAAAATACATGTCAGTCTATCGTCCCCTGAGCGCATCATAGCATATGCTACTTACTCGCTATCAGGCCCAAGTTTCATCCATCCGAGCAGAAGGCGAAGGAAATTTGCGAAGTACATGTCAGCCAATCGTTCCCTGACCGCATCTTTCATCATCGTCACTTACCCGCTATACCGCCCCATCCACAGTACATTCGAGCATATACCGACACATACACAAAATAAATGTCAGTCCACTCGTCCCCTTGACCGCATGATTTCATAATCATCACTTACCGACTGTCCGGACAAATCAACAACCCATCCGATGAAAAACCGAGAAACAAACGAAAAATGTCAGCCAATCGATCCCTGACCGCATATTTTGATCAAGATACTTACTCCCTATCCGATCCAGCAACCCATCCATCCGACACCAAACACAGACAAGAAGCAAAACCAATGTCAGCGAAACATTCCCTGACCGCATCATAGCAGTTATGCTACTTACTCGCTATGAAGCCCAAGTTTCATCCATCCAAGCAAAAGGCGAAGGAAATTTGCAAAATACATGTCAGCCAATCGTCCCATGACCGCGTATTTCATTATCATCACTTACTAACTGTTGAGACCCATGATCAATCCATTCGAGCAAAAACAAAGGAAATCGCAAAAATAAATGTCAGACAATAATCCCCTGACCGCATCATATGATATGATACTTACTCCCTATGAAGACGAATTTAACCCATGCGAGCAAGGAAAAACCAGGAATTTTCAAAAACATGTCAGTCAAATCATCCCCTGACCGCATCATATGATATGACACTTACTTCCTATGAAGACGAGTTTAATCCATCCAAGCAAGGAAAAACCAGGAATTTGCAAAACAAACGTCAGTCCAATCATTCCCTGAGCGAACGGTTCCTTACGTAGCAGTACTTGGAGGATCCATAATGATCTTCTTCAAGCTTCGAGCAGGTCTTGCACTTTCCATCGGCTCCAGCTTGAAAAGTAGACTGTTGTAGAATATCAATCCAATCGATCCCGCCCATCATAGCATATGCTACTTACTCGCTATCAGGCCCAAGTTTCATCCATCCGAGCAGAAGGCGAAGGAAATTTGCAAAATGAAATGTCAGCCCAATCGCTCCTTGAGCATATGCTGCACAGACATGCTTACCGCCTTCCGAATAACAACATGGCAATTCACGGCAGAACGTAAAACACTCAAAGTCAGGTGACGCCTACTGGAAGCTATTCAAATTACGCATTTTGTGCTGTCGTTGGTATTAGGATCGACCACGATCTGGAGACACACAAGTCAGAAGGTCAAAAAAAAGTGTTAGGAGGAAGTGAAGGAGCCGCCAAGAAAGGAGTTGAATGATGGAAGGATCAGATGCGGGGGAGCAAAGGAAACATCTTCATCATCAAGCATGTCACTCAAGGTAACAGCATCTCATCGCTGCTGCTCCTTGCCTGGCATTTGTCGCAGTTGTACGGCATTGCGGAGGTTGAGAACAGAGGGTGGGGTAGGTGGAGATTTGGGGATGTAGGCAAATAGCGGGTAGGGGTAGTCGAATGAAGGAGGGAGGCAGGGGACTCGAATCATGCCGGTGAGAACGATTCGATTTTATAAGTGAGACACTAGTAGCATTCAACGAGGGTGAGAGAGCGAAGGTGTTTGAGGTGGTACAACCAAACGTTGCACAGGTGCTCGGGTAGGGTGAGCAAGGACAAAGGTTTTTTTGCCAGGGCTCCACCTTTACCTCCACCACCCACCCCCATTTAAATGTTGACATCTCGACTGGCTCGACAAAGGTTTTTTTCGCACGGGTAGGGTGCACAACCTTTCAATTAAGGAAAGTATTGAATATATTTATCAATCTTTCAAAATTCGTGTGTATATTGAAGAAGATTTTGAAATCAAGGATGAAAGGAACGCAGTTCCGGCATGTTTTCCCAAGCGACCCCACTAAAATTAGTAGTAACCCACCAGCTCCTTGTCCCCCCCTTCACCTCAACCTCGACGGAAGGTTTTTTTTCGTACGGGTAGGGTGGACAATTTTTCAATCTTAAGGGAGATATTGAATTATATTGATCAATCTTTCAAAGATTGGTGTGTATATTGAAGAAGATATTGAACCTCACTTTAATTTGAAGTTTATTTTAACTTGCCCCAGCCAACTCGAAGGCTCTGGAAAGCGAAAATGCTTTTGAATCACGCGATATCAGCGCCTGTTGTGTCTTGTTCCTGCTCCTTGGGTCTCCCAACCTGCTCTTCAACTTCCTCCCATCCCCCCCCTCCTTCCTCTTGTCCCGGCTGCTTCCCCCCCTCTTGTCCCGGCTGGCCCCCCCCCTCTTGTCCCGGCTGCCCCCCCCCCTCTTGTCCCGGCTGCTCCCCCCCACACCTGTCCTCCTTCCATCGCCATGCTCCTTCTTCCTCTTGCTCTTGCCCCGGCTCCTCCTTCCATTGCCATGCCTCTCCTTCCTCCTTCCCCGGCTCTTCGTCCTCTCCTTCCTCATGCCTTGGTCACTTTCTTCCTACACACACATTCCTGCTCCCTGGGATGGTTTGGGTTGCGGTCATACCGTGCCCCTGCGCACCTGCAAGGATGAAGCGAGTCCATCATGCGGATGTTGCCAGCCGCCTTGCTGTCCATCAGCGGAGACAGCGGAGACATCGGAGATGACGGGGGCAGCGGAGACATCGGATTTGACGGGGGCAGCGGAGACATCGGAGATGACGGGGGCAGCGGAGACATCGGAGATGACGGGGGCAGCGGAGACATCGGAGATGACGGGGGCAGCGGAGACATCGGAGATGACGGGGGCAGCGGAGACATCGGAGATGACGGGGGCAGCGGAGACATCGGAGATGACGGGGGCAGCGGAGACATCGGAGATGACGGGGGCAGCGGAGAAATCGGAGATGACGGGGGCAGCGGAGACATCGGAGATGACGGGGGCAGCGGAGACATCCATGCTACACTCGCCTGTTGTAGCCAAGCGGCCTGATGTTTCGGAGCCTCGCCTGCCTTGTCCGGCGGCGGGAGAGGGTGCAGATTCAGTGGCCGATGATGTCATGACATCGGATGTGCACGTTGTTGGCAGCTCACAGTACGGCGCTGCAGGGGCTTTGCAGTGCCTGGACACAGATCATGAGCCGCGGTGTCGAGATGGAGAAGGTCAGGTTGACGAGTTAATCTTGCGAGCCTTGATGTCTTCGAATCTGCTTCGCCTTGTGGGGAACGCAAGCTACGTCCAGGGCTTGAAGGAGAAGATGCGGATTGAAGTGTCGCAGAGGAGGCGGGACTCGCTAGACTTTGCCGGGAAACTTCCCTTGGCACTGAAGGCCTTGAGCATCGGCATCCCTGCCGATCAGCTTCTGATCGACGTTGCACAGGCAGGTGGGCTGCATGGCAAGAGCGACGGGTGTATCATAGTTGGGCCCCAGAGACAGGTCAGCGGGTCGAGTCGGGGTGAACCTCTGCCGCTGTGCCGAGAGCCGCTGGAGGTGAAGTCGTCCTCGTGCAGGAGTGGTGACAGGACCTTCGGCATCAAGTCCATCCGCAGGTCCTTCCGTCATCTGTTCATCGTGGGAAGAAAGGACAACCCTGACGACTGGACGTCCCTTGACGCTCTAGACGACAAGTGCTCCCTCGGTTACATCAGCGGGGAGGACTATGACATAGCTCTAGAGCGGCACCTTGTGCGCCAGGGTAGATGGCCTGCAGCTTCCGACGAGCCACAGGATGTGACGGTGACGATGAACAGCAGGAAGAGGACCGGCTGGCTCTCGCAGCACATCCGGTGGGTGGGCTTCAAGGACCTGACACTGCAGTGGTGGCAGGCTACTGTAGGGAGCAGTGTGCTGGCAGTTAGGTAGCCTTATTCCATGACGCTGTGGTGGCAAGCTGAGACAAGCGACGGCAGGGAGTCAGTAGTGTTGTAGTCAGCTAGGTTGACCTGCCTATGCCTATGCTGCAAGGTGATGCACAGTGATTAAGGCTTGGGGGCCGTGCATCATCTCCCCTTGAAGCAGCAATTTTAGAATCAATACAAGCATGCAGATAACCTATGAGCCGCTTCCCGCCTCTGTCCTCCACAGAATCTCCGCTCGCCTCCTACTAGTGACTGGCTCCCATCCAGGCTCCTGTCAGTCTCTCGTCCTCTCCTGCTTGCCAGGCTGGCTCCCGTCAGTCTCCCGTCTAGGCTTGAATTCCTATGAATTCATATGAACCTGCAGCGCAGCCTCTCACATATCATGGGCAAAGAATCATCCAAAACTCGCATGAGATTCACAAAAAACCACGAGCTTCTGCTGGTCTTGCGTCCTGGTGACGTATGAGCCTGCATCGCGAGATCAGAAATTGGGTGCGCATGCGTTCATCAGAAAATCAGCGACTACCTAGTAAAACAGGGCTAGCGTGCAGAAATGTCACATCTGACCCCGAAATCCCATTTCAAGACATCCGAATGGGGGTCAGAGCATGCAAGAAGCATCCCAAACGGCCCACGGGAAGCGTTGGAAGCGTTCCCCTCCCCTTGCTGCAGCCTCCCATCGAGCGGTTGCATCGAGTACCCCACCTCTTCAAGATTAAGAGTAGGGGGTGGGGGGTATTGGTCACTGAGTGGAAATTTATCATACTGGTTCGGCAAAAAAAATCGGCCCGAGGGGAGGGCGGCCGCGAAGGGCCCGGACTCCTGTAAGAACTCGGATAAGGGTTTAGGGTTTAGGAGGCGCCGGTTATTTCAGGCACCATGGCTGCACGCGTGGTGTAGGGGAAGCCGCCAGGGCGCCAAGGAAGCTGCAAGCGAGAGGTTTGTATAGTTTATCAGCTTTCTAAGTATGGTTCTTCAGTATGATGAAAATGTTCGAAGTTCGCAACCTGCTGTATCGGAGATCATGCCAATACACGCAGAGCGGACTTGTGGATGCCTCTGTCCTCGAAGCTGATCTCGTCGAGAGGGTGAAGAGCTTCGCGAAGCGTTATCCGAACAGCAGGACAGCCCAGGCTTGCAAGGCTGTGGAGGGATGCACCCCCGACGCTATCGCAGAAGCCATCCGCTCGACATGTCAGCAGGCACGACGTGAGCTTCTGCAAGAAGCAATGACTGGATGGAGTGACGCATCCAACGAGGTGACTTCCTTCATCTCCATGACTCTCCTGGGCATCTCCTCGGTGTATGTCAACCATGAAGAGAAGCTGAAGAAGAAATTCGAAGAGATCGGACTGATCGTAGACTCAGTGCAAGAGAGTAAAGCAATCATGTGGAAGGCTCCGTATAGACCCGAGATAGCGAGTGCTGATGAGATCCCGGTGACTGTTTCCGACTTCCTCCGCAATGCACAAGCGGAGAAGCTCTGGCAGGGAAGAGAGGACTTCGCGATCGATGGTCGCAAGTTCACAGCTGTACATGTGAGCATCGTGCAGCATGACAACAGCAGAGATTGCTGACGTCTACCGCTATCAGCTGCTGGGCCAGTCCCTTGCAGCGGTCCAACTCCAGCGGCCGCTGGCAGGCGTCATCTGGAGACAGAGGGAGGTGGAGTGGATCGTCTCCTCGAGCTGCCCAGAGGCGAATGATACAGCCTCGGCATTTCGAGCTTTCCGAGAGAGCGAAGCGATGGAGGGAGTACACCTGACTCTGTTCAGCCGCGGCGAGGACCCGAAGATCAGAGAGGCGCTCGCAGTCGAGCTGAGCTGACAGCTGATCGCTTTGTGTCCAGAAACAAGTTGAAGAAGGCATCAAGGATGCAGAAGAAGGCAGGCGGCAAGGACGGCAAGGAGATCAAGATCATCATCAAGTCTCGCTTCACGAGGAAGGAGATGGAGGGGCTGTGCAACGGCGGCAACACGTCCATCGCAAGAGTCAAGAGAGTCTTGTTGGAGATCGCTAACAGGCTCGAGATCAAAGTTGAAGGCATCGACATGGAGGAGGATTTGAACACCAAGTCCTGGAACGGGTCCAAGCTATGCATACTCCTCGGCTCCACGGAGGATGCTCGACGCATGATGAAGGAGCTGCCCTTCTATCTCGAAGGCGCAGCAACCAAGCTCGAAGCAGTCACGGACCCGGCGGCTTCGACATGGAGCCTGAGGCAGCTGGTCAGCGGGGCACCAGCGACGCAGCGCAGCGACAGGAGGAGAGCGAGGGAGAGTGGCTGGAGTTTACAGACCTGGAGAGGATCACAATGGAGGCAGCATCTCCTTCAAGCCAAGAGGACATGCAGCTCGTCAGCGAGCTGTCAGCAGTCATCGAAGATGAGACGGGGACGAGCGAGCCGATCAAGCTGGTCCTGGACAAGGCTGTTGGCAACCTCCACGACACCTTCTACTCTCCGGGGAGCCTGGAGTTCATGTCGCTGGGAGAGTGGGCGAAGACGCCAGAGGAGCAGGGAGTGGGACGCAACGTTCTCAAGCCCTGAGAAGCTGGGGGAGTGGCTGCAGAGCAAGCGCTGGACTCGCGTGCAAGGAGAGAGCAAGAAGGCAAGGAGGGGCAGCGCGTTCTCGCCACGGGCAACGGCAGCTGCTGAGCTTGAGCAGCCTGGAGGCGGAGAGCGACGACATAGAGCGTCGATCTCTTAGCTTCCTGTTCATAGCACTGAGTAAATTCGCAGAGATGCATGTGCTGGCCTGCTCGCTGAAGGTGGACAACTTGCAAGAAGGACCGGCGACTGCGGGTGGAGATGAGGGAAGATGATGAAGAAGAGGAAGACATGTCATGGAAGAAGAGCAAGGCGAGGGCGAGGAAGAAGACGGGGCGAGCCCGTACCGAGCTTGAGCTGAGCTCAAGGTAAGGAGAGAAGGTAGGAGGCGACCGAAGGCCAAGGTGAGGAGAGGCAACTCTCCTGACTGAGGCTGAGGAAGCTGAACAGAGGAGAAGTGTGAGGGCTGATAAGCAGCTTGAACAACATTCTAGCATTCTAATAAACTCACATAATAATAATAATAATCATAGGGTTTAGGGTATAGAGGTTCCTTATTTCCTGGCAGGTTCCTTATTTCCTGGCAGGTTCCTTATTTCCTGGCAGGTTCCTTATTTCCTGGCAGGTTCCTTATTTCCTGGCAGGTTCCTTATTTCCTGGCAGGTTCCTTATTTCCTGGCAGGTTCCTTATTTCCTGGCAGGTTCCTTATTTCCTGGCAGGTTCCTTATTTCCTGGCAGGTTCCTTATTTCCTGGCAGGTTCCTTATTTCCTGGCAGGTTCCTTATTTCCTGGCAGGTTCCTTATTTCCTGGCAGGTTCCTTATTTCCTGGCAGGTTCCTTATTTCCTGGCAGGTTCCTTATTTCCTGGCAGGTTCCTTATTTCCTGGCAGGTTCCTTATTTCCTGGCAGGTTCCTTATTTCCTGGCAGGTTCCTTATTTCCTGGCAGGTTCCTTATTTCCTGGCAGGTTCCTTATTTCCTGGCAGGTTCCTTATTTCCTGGCAGGTTCCTTATTTCCTGGCAGGTTCCTTATTTCCTGGCAGGTTCCTTATTTCCTGGCAGGTTCCTTATTTCCTGGCAGGTTCCTTATTTCCTGGCAGGTTCCTTATTTCCTGGCAGGTTCCTTATTTCCTGGCAGGTTCCTTATTTCCTGGCAGGTTCCTTATTTCCTGGCAGGTTCCTTATTTCCTGGCAGGTTCCTTATAGACTTACAAACCTTAGATACCCTCTGGACCAGAGCATTCAAAAGAGCTATGGGATTGAGCAAGAGTACAAGCAACGCTATCTTTCACCTACCTTGGGACAGAGGAGGCCTCCAACTCCCCCATCCAGCACCCATCTTGGGAAGGGCGGCGATTCGGTATCTAGAGAAAGAAACGAATAAGAAATGCAGGGTGGATGATGATATCAAAAGCAGTCTGATACACAAACTAACATCATGGTGCAACCAATGGGGGTGTCAAACAATAAACCAGCTACACGTTCTCTTTGAGTCTGCCCGATCTGATTTCTCGTTAGCGGAAAAAATGCAGACCACCATCAGTTGGGAAATGATTGAAAGCAAGATGAAACCGGGGACAATAGCCATCTTACACGACCTGGAGGACAAGATGCTCTCAGAAGAAAACTCCCTGCTGTCCGGAGAAAACTCCCTACCTACATCTCCTGCTCGGCAAGGCTGGGAGAGTTTTGCAAAGGCATGGAGACTACTGCCCCAAGTAGGCTTCCACTCCATGACAAGTGTCTTACCCGTCCCAGACACCGAGGGCATCTCCCTGCACCTGCCCATCCGACTCTGGCCATTCCCAAAGCAAAGGGAACAAGCAGAAGAAATCCTTGCACAATATCTGCAAGCGAATGTCATCTGGGCAAAACTCGGACTTGAGCAGGCAGGAACAGGGAAGAGAAGAAGGCCAGCCAGGGAGGAGGGGAAGCCCCCAAACAAGACAAGGAAAGGAAAAAGGGAGGCTAGCCCACATTAACTTCAGCCACACAAGAAACTAGCCAGACCGGACCAAGGGAGAGAGGAGACGAATACGAAGGCTTGTACCCGGGTAATTTTGAGGCGGTGGCTCCAACATGACCCCACCTGTTATGATGAAGGAGGGAATCAGCAAGAAAGATTCAGCCACACTTCAAGCAACATACCTTTCAAAGTTCAAGGGAACATAGCCATCTTTGAGCGATCTCAAATTGAAGAAAGCAAGACCGTGGATCCACCAATAGAATGGTTGGAAGCGTCGCTGGACTCGGCTCCCTTCGCATCTGCAACAAGGGAAGAGGACGGTAATAACCGAAGAGACTGCAATCAAAGCATCCATCTGCTGCTGGAAATAGTTAATGCATTGGACGACGGCGAAACAGAAGCTACAGCATGGTGGCAACAACTCGAGGAGGTAGTATCAGAGGTTCGCCAAGAAACAACACAACCATTGGCATACGAGTTTTTACAACATTTAGCAGAGATTACAGAATGCGACATCAGTACATTTTGTAACTGGCCTACCATACACACACATCCCCAGGCTCTGGGCAAAAAGAGAGCAAGGGAACTGCACAGAGTGGTGGTTTGGATGGACAAACAAAAGAGATTTCGTGAACAAATCCTGGATACAATACATGTCATTCTGATAGGATGGAAGAATAACATTGATGAGATACCAGAAGGTTTTGAAATTATCAGCCGGGTCCCGAAAGGCGCTCAAATAGCTTATGCAGCAAACTTCTTGCAAACAGGGAATAGGTGCTTGACGAAAACTGTAGAGGAGTTATGGATACTAGTTAGGCACACACTCCCAACACACTTACGAGACCAGCTCCAGGACAACATCCTCCCAACGTATGAGGAGCTGTGTAACAGACGAAGGGATCAGATCCAGCCGCGCAGCAATCATCAAGGCGGAAGGCATTTCACAGCAGCTATTGAAGGAGACATCACGCAGGGCAGAAAAAACAGATCCATGCGAATAGGATATGTTCTCCAACAAAAAGAGATGACGTCAGGAGGAGGGATGAAAATCAATGGGAAGTGCAGCATCATCCGAGCGAACACAATCGCAATTGGCTTACTTCTGCAACATGTCCTTGAGGAAGGAATACAGATCAAAAGGGGAAATCAAGTCACAATAATGTACCAGTCCACACGTTTCCACCGCTTTATGACAAATACGTTGCGAATGGATACATGCGATACGAAGACGAACTGCTGGAGGACTTACATGATCGGTTACTCACTTGCATGAAGAAACTCGAAGGGAGGGGAATCAGGATCCGACTCCAACTAGCAAAAGAATCTCAGAGACACATTCAAGAGGCCAAAGAAATGGCCAAGCAAGGAAAACAAGCATTTGCCTCGGGATGGGAGAAAGCAATCTACGATAGCCCAATGGAATTCATCATTGCAGGAGAAGAAAATCCTACATCAGGAGCGGGAGACCTCACCTTGACAGAGAAATTCATGCTCGAAATGCATGTGGGAAGAGATTTACTAGGGAAAGCGTCCAAACAATGCGAAGGGTCAGTTACGCGAACAGCTATCCAAGCGATCACCTTCTCAGCACCGACGAGGAAGAAGCTCTTTCAATGGGGGAAGACTAACTCACCATGTTGGAAGAAGATCAAGGTAAGACTGCAGCAGAGCTGGAGGAAACAAAGGGTACAGGTCAATTCATGGTGGGACACTCCAATACGCATCGTGATGGAAGCGATGGGGACTTCAATGCACCGAGAAGGGCAATGGATACCAGACGGTTGCTGCTACTTTGCAAGCATCAAACGCATTGTCCTCATCGAATTTGCAAGGACATCGGAATATGACGGAGTCGAACAAACAAGTCTGGAATGCCTGAAGAAGAAATTTCAGGAAAAGGAAGAGAAATATGCCCCCCTACGAGCAGAAATCACAGCTTTGCTACCTGACCATGAAGTGGAACAAGCAACATTCATAGCAGGAGTGAAAGGATCGATCATGGAGAGGGAATGGCATGAGAATTTCAGGAGGCTAAGGGTGGATGACACGGAATGGGAAGGCATCAAGACAGCAGCAATCAAGCAACTGCTGGCGGTACAACATACGCTATGGACGGCAAGAAGGGTAAGAGAGTCGATGTAGTCCGATGGGGGCAGGCGCGGCTCATGGGCAAGCCACCCATGGCGCATGGTCAGGGAAGAAGAGAAGGGCTAGCCAGCAGGAGAAGGTACAGCCTTGCCACAGTGGGCGACTGCATGTTGGGGGGGGAAGGGGCAGGAAGGTACAACGGAACTTAGCGAAAATAAGGAAGGGGACCGGGATCGGAATTGGAACGGGCCCGGAGGACATCGTTACTGAAAACAACTAATACGGAAGCACCCAGGCCTAAGGGGCCTATAGGAAAATGGGCCAACCTCCCAAGGTTGGGAACCCCTTAGACGGATCATTAGGCGAGAGATGAGCGAAGAGCAATAGTTCTTAGCTATGAAACTCTTGACTAAGAGTCTAATAGGGTTAAAGTTAGGGTTAGGGTTAGGGTTTAGGGTTAGGGTTTAGGGTTTAGGGTTTAGGGTTTTAGGGTTTAGGGTTTAGAGCGCCGGTTATTTCAGGCAGCGCCGGTTATTTCAGGCAGCGCCGGTTATTTCAGGCAGCGCCGGTTATTTCAGGCAGCGCCGGTTATTTCAGGCAGCGCCGGTTATTTCAGGCAGCGCCGGTTATTTCAGGCACCATGGCTGCACGCGTGGTGTAGGGGAAGCCGCCAGGGCGCCAATGCCAATACACGCAGCGCGGACTTGTGGATGCCTCTGTCCTCGAAGCTGATCTCGTCGAGAGGGTGAAGAGCTTCGCGAAGCGTTATCCGAACAGCAGGACAGCCCAGGCTTGCAAGGCTGTGGAGGGATGCACCCCCGACGCTATCGCAGAAGCCATCCGCTCGACATGTCAGCAGGCACGACGTGAGCTTCTGCAAGAAGCAATGACTGGATGGAGTGACGCATCCAGAGAGTGGTTTATGAGGCAGATTGAAGAAGCCAAGAAGGAGAAGGTCGAGACATACACAGCCACAGCAGGCAACGAGGTGACTTCCTTCATCTCCACGGTGTATGTCAACCATGAAGAGAAGCTGAAGAAGAAATTCGAAGAGATCGGACTGATCGTAGACTCAGTGCAAGAGAGTAAAGCAATCATGTGGAAGGCTCCGTATAGACCCGAGATAGCGAGTGCTGATGAGATCCCGGTGACTGTTTCCTTCCTCCGCAATGCACAAGCGGAGAAGCTCTGGCAGGGAAGAGAGGACTTCGCGATCGATGGTCGCAAGTTCACAGCTGTACATGTGAGCATCGTGCACGATCGATCTTTCAAGATTCGAGCCAAGAGAGGACCCTGGGGCAAAGGGGGCAGCTTGGCAGAGCTGACCCACCTGCTAACCTTGGGCGGCATGACAACAGCCGAAATAGCTGCCGTCTATCGCTATCAGCTGCTGCGCCAGTCCCTTGCAGCGGTCCAACTCCAGCCGCTGGCAGGCATGCTGGTCGCTGGGGCGCCAGGCCAGCAAGTCCACAAAGGCTTAGGTCAGAAAGGCTTCGTCGCTGTAGGGGCCAACGTCATCTGGAGACAGAGGGAGGTGGAGTGGATCGTCTCCTCGAGCTGCCCAGAGGCGAATGATACAGCCTCGGCATTTCGAGCTTTCCGAGAGAGCGAAGCGATGGAGGGAGTACACCTGACTCTGTTCAGCGAGGACCCGAAGATCAGAGAGGCGCTCGCAGTCGAGTTGACAGCTGATCGCTTTGTGTCCAGAAATAAGTTGAAGAAGGCATCAAGGCTGCAGAAGAAGGCAGGCGGCAAGGACGGCAAGGAGATCAAGATCATCATCAAGTCGACGGCGGCATCTGGTCGCTTCACGAGGAAGGAGATGGAGGGGCTGTGCAACGGCGGCAACACGTCCATCGCAAGAGTCAAGAGAGTCTTGTTGGAGATCGCTAACAGGCTCGAGATCAAAGTTGAAGGCATCGACATGGAGGAGGATTTGAACACCAAGTCCTGGAACGGGTCCAAGCTATGCATCCTCCTCGGCTCCACGGAGGATGCTCGATGCATGATGAAGGAGCTGCCCTTCTATCTCGAAGGCGCAGCAACCAAGCTCGAAGCAGTCGGCTTCGACAAGGAGCCTGAGGCGGCTGGTCAGCGGGGCACTAGCGACGCAGCGCAGCGACAGGAGGAGAGCGAGGGAGAGTGGCTGGAGTTTACAGACCTGGAGAGGATCACAATGGAGGCAGCATCTCCGTCAAGCCAAGAGGACATGCAGCTCGTCAGCGAGCTGTCAGCAGTCATCGAAGATGCAACTTCTTTGAACGAGGCGGGGACGAGCGAGCCAATCAAGCTGGTCCTGGACAAGGCCGTTGGCAACCTCCACGACACCTTCTACTCTCCGGGGAGCCTGGAGTTCATGTCGCTGGGAGAGTGGGCGAAGACGCCAGAGGAGCAGGGAGTGGGACGCAACGCGCTCAAGGAGAAGCTGGGGAAGTGGCTGCAGAGCAAGCGCTGGACTCGCGTGCAAGGAGAGAGCAAGAAGGCAAGGAGGGGCAGCGCGTTCTCGCCACGGGCAACGGCAGCTGCTGAGCTTGAGCAGCCTGGAGGCGGAGAGCGACGACATAGAGCGTCGATCTCTTAGCTTCCTGTTCATAGCACTGAGTAAATTCGCAGAGATGCATGTGCTGGCCTGCTCGCTGAAGGTGGACAAGAAGGACCGACTGCGGGTGGAGATGAGGGAAGATGACGAAGAAGAGGAAGACATTGAGGAAGAGCAAGGCGAGGGCGAGGAAGAAGACGGGTCGAGCCCGTACCGAGCTTGAGCTGAGCTCAAGGTAAGGAGAGAAGGTAGGAGGCGACCGAAGGCCAAGGTGAGGAGAGGCAACTCTCCTGACTGAGGCTGAGGAAGCTGAATGGAGATAGAGTAGGTGCCAGTGGCGACCCGGAAGGCCAAGGTGAGGAGAGGCAACTCTCCTGACTGAGGCTGAGGAAGCTGAATGGAGGTAGAGTAGCTGTCGACCGAAGGCCAAGGTGAGGAGAGGCAACTCTCCTGACTGAGGCTGAGGAAGCCAAGAGAAGACAGCAGAAGTAGAGAGTAGAAAGACGCCTCAGAAGCAGGGTTCGCATTGTAGGCCGTGTATTCCCAGTGCTCGCGCGCCTCATTAGACTAGGATCAAATTGCAAAGCCCACAACGAGGCCGAGCAACATTCTAGCATTCTAATAAACTCACATAATAATAATAATAATAGGGTTTAGGGTTTAGGGTTTAGGGTTTAGGGTTTAGAGGTGGGCGAATGGGGGGGAAGGGGCAGGACAGGCGCAGCTCAAGGTCATGGAGGGAAGAGGTGGGCGACTGAGGAGGGAAGGGGCAGGAGGGGAGGGAGGCATGGCAACGACACTTTGTGAAAATAGGGAAAGGAACCGGGATCGGACTTGCGACGGGCCCGAAGGACATCAGTACTGAAAATACCTAATACGGAAGCACCCAGGCCTAAGGGGCCTATAGGACAACGGGCCAACCTCCCAAGGTTGGAAACCCCTTTAGACATATCATTAGGCGAGAGATGAGCGAAGAGCAATAGTTCTTAGCTATGAAACTCTTGACTAAGAGTCTAATAAACTCAAATAATAATAATAATAATAATAATAATAATAGGGTTTAGGGTTTAAAGTTTAGGGTTTAGGGTTTAGGATTTAGGAGGAAGGAGATGGAGGGGCTGTGCAACGGCGGCAACACGTCCATCGCAAGAGTCAAGAGAGTCTTGTTGGAGATCGCTAACAGGCTCGAGATCAAAGTTGAAGGCATCGACATGGAGGAGGATTTGAACACCAAGTCCTGGAACGGGTCCAAGCTATGCATACTCCTCGGCTCCACGGAGGATGCTCGATGCATGATGAAGGAGCTGCCCTTCTATCTCGAAGGCGCAGCAACCAAGCTCGAAGCAGTCGGCTTCGACAAGGAGCCTGAGGCGGCTGGTCAGCGGGGCACCAGCGACGCAGCGCAGCGACAGGAGGAGAGCGAGGGAGAGTGGCTGGAGTTTACAGACCTGGAGAGGATCACAATGGAGGCAGCATCTCCGTCAAGCCAAGAGGACATGCAGCTTGTCAGCGAGCTGTCAGCAGTCATCGAAGATGCAGCTTCTTTGAACGAGGCGGGGACGAGCGAGCCGATCAAGCTGGTCCTGGACAAGGCCGTTGGCAACCTCCACGACACCTTCTACTCTCCGGGGAGCCTGGAGTACATGTCGCTGGGAGAGTGGGCGAAGACGCCAGAGGAGCAGGGAGTGGGACGCAACGCGCTCAAGGAGAAGCTGGGGAAGTGGCTGCAGAGCAAGCGCTGGACTCGCGTGCAAGGAGAGAGCAAGAAGGCAAGGAGGGGCAGCGCGTTCTCGCCACGGGCAACGGCAGCTGCTGAGCTTGAGCAGGAGGCGGAGAGCGACGACATAGAGCGTCGATCTCTTAGCTTCCTGTTCATAGCACTGAGTAAATTCGCAGAGATGCATGTGCTGGCCTGCTCGCTGAAGGTGGACAAGAAGGACCGACTGCGGGTGGAGATGAGGGAAGATGACGAAGAAGAGGAAGACATGGAGGAAGAGCAAGGCGAGGGCGAGGAAGAAGACGGGGCGAGCCCGTACCGAGCTTGAGCTGAGCTCAAGGTAAGGAGAGAAGGTAGGAGGCGACCGAAGGCCAAGGTGAGGAGAGGCAACTCTCCTGACTGAGGCTGAGGAAGCTGAATGGAGGAGGAGTAGGTGGCGACCGAAGGCCAAGGTGAGGAGAGGCAACTCTCCTGACTGAGGCTGAGGAAGCTGAATGGAGGTAGAGTAGGTGGCGACCGAAGGCCAAGGTGAGGAGAGGCAACTCTCCTGACTGAGGCTGAGGAAGCCAAGAGAAGACAGCAGAAGTAGAGAGTAGAAAGACGCCTCAGAAGCAGGGTTCGCATTGTAGGCCGTGTACTCCCAGTGCTCGCGCGCCTCTTTAGACTAGGATCAAATTGCAGGCAGCGCCGGTTATTTCAGGCACATTCTAGCATTCTAATAAACTCACATAATAATAAAAATAATAGGGTTTAGGGTTTAGGGTTTAGTGCGCCGGTTATTTCAGGCAGCGCCGGTTATTTCAGGCAGCGCCGGTTATTTCAGGCAGCGCCGGTTATTTCAGGCAGCGCCGGTTATTTCAGGCAGCGCCGGTTATTTCAGGCAGCGCCGGTTATTTCAGGCAGCGCCGGTTATTTCAGGCAGCGCCGGTTATTTCAGGCAGCGCCGGTTATTTCAGGCAGCGCCGGTTATTTCAGGCAGCGCCGGTTATTTCAGGCAGCGCCGGTTATTTCAGGCACCATGGCTGCACGCGTGGTGTAGGGGAAGCTGCCAGGGCGCCAAGGAAGCTGCAAGCGAGAGGTTTGTATACTTCAAATAGCTTTCTAAGTATGGTTCTTCAGTATGATGAAAATGTTCGCAACCTGCTGTATCGGAGATCATGCCAATACACGCAGAGCGGACTTGTGGATGCCTCTGTCCTCGAAGCTGATCTCGTCGAGAGGGTGAAGAGCTTCGCGAAGCGTTATCCGAACAGTAGGACAGCCCAGGCTTGCAAGGCTGTGGAGGGATGCACCCCCGACGCTATCGCAGAAGCCATCCGCTCGACATGTCAGCAGGCACGACGTGAGCTTCTACAAGAAGCAATGACTGGATGGAGTGACGCATCCAGAGAGTGGTTTATGCAGCAGATTGAAGAAGCCAAGAAGGAGAAGGTCGAGACATACACCGCCTCAGCAGGCAACGAGGTGACTTCCTTCATCTCCATGACTCTCCTGGGCATCTCCTCGGTGTATGTCAACCATGAAGAGAAGCTGAAGAAGAAATTCGAAGAGATCGGACTGATCGTAGACTCAGTGCAAGAGAGTAAAGCAATCATGTGGAAGGCTCCGTATAGACCCGAGATAGCGAGTGCTGATGAGATCCCGGTGACTGTTTCCTTCCTCCGCAATGCACAAGCGGAGAAGCTCTGGCAGGGAAGAGAGGACTTCGCGATCGATGGTCGCAAGTTCACAGCTGTACATGTGAGCATCGTGCACGATCGATCTTTCAAGATTCGAGCCAAGAGAGGACCCTGGGGCAAAGGGGGCAGCTTGGCAGAGCTGACCCACCTGCTAACCTTGGGCGGCATGACAACAGCAGAGATAGCTGCCGTCTATCGCTATCAGCTGCTGCGCCAGTCCCTTGCAGCGGTCCAACTCCAGCCGCTGGCAGGCATGCTGGTCGCTGGGGCGCCAGGACAGCAAGTCCACAAAGGCTTAGGTCAGAAAGGCTTCATCGCTGTAGGGGCCCAAGTCATCTGGAGACAGAGGGAGGTGGAGTGGATCGTCTCCTCGAGCTGCCCAGAGGCGAATGATACAGCATTTCGAGCTTTCCGAGAGAGCGAAGCGATGGAGGGAGTACACCTGACTCTGTTCAGCGAGGACCCGAAGATCAGAGAGGCGCTCGCAGTCGAGTTGACAGCTGATCGCTTTGTGTCCAGAAATAAGTTGAAGAAGGCATCAAGGATGCAGAAGAAGGCAGGCGGCAAGGACGGCAAGGAGATCAAGATCATCATCAAGTCGACGGCGGCATCTGGTCGCTTCACGAGGAAGGAGATGGAGGGGCTGTGCAACGGCGGCAACACGTCTATCGCAAGAGTCAAGAGAGTCTTGTTGGAGATCGCTAACAGGCTCGAGATCAACGTTGAAGGCATCGACATGGAGGAGGATTTGAACACCAAGTCCTGGAACGGGTCCAAGCTATGCATCCTCCTCGGCTCCACGGAGGATGCTCGACGCATGATGAAGGAGCTGCCCTTCTATCTCGAAGGCGCAGCAACCAAGCTCGAAGCAGTCGGCTTCGACAAGGAGCCTGACTCTGAGGAGGAGAGCGAGGGAGAGTGGCTGGAGTTTACAGACCTGGAGAGGATCACAATGGAGGCAGCATCTCCGTCAAGCCAAGAGGACATGCAGCTCGTCAGCGAGCTGTCAGCAGTCATCGAAGATGCAGCTTCTTTGAACGAGGCAGGGACGAGCGAGCCGATCAAGCTGGTCCTGGACAAGGCCGTTGGCAACCTCCACGACACCTTCTACTCTCCGGGGAGCCTGGAGTTCATGTCGCTGGGAGAGTGGGCGAAGATGCCAGAGGAGCAGGGAGTTGGGCGCAACGCGCTCAAGGAGAAGCTGGGGAAGTGGCTGCAGAGCAAGCGCTGGACTCGCGTGCAAGGAGAGAGCAAGAAGGCAAGGAGGGGCAGCGCGTTCTCGCCACGGGCAACGGCAGCTGCTGAGCTTGAGCAGGAGGCGGAGAGCGACGACATAGAGCGTCGATCTCTTAGCCTCCTGTTCATAGCACTGAGTAAATTCGCAGAGATGCATGTGCTGGCCTGCTCGCTGAAGGTGGACAAGAAGGACCGACTGCGAGTGGAGATGAGGGAAGATGACGAAGAAGAGGAAGACATGGAGGAAGAGCAAGGCGAGGGCGAGGAAGAAGACGGGGCGAGCCCGTACCGAGCTTGAGCTGAGCCCAAGGTAAGGAGAGAAGGTAGGAGGCGACCGAAGGCCAAGGTGAGGAGAGGCAACTCTCCTGACTGAGGCTGAGGAAGCTGAATGGAGGACGAGTAGGTGGCGACCGAAGGCCAAGGTGAGGAGAGGCAACTCTTCTGACTGAGGCTGAGGAAGCTGAATGGAGGTAGAGTAGGTGGTGACCGAAGGCCAAGGTGAGGAGAGGCAACTCTCCTGACTGAGGCTGAGGAAGCCAAGAGAAGACAGCAGAAGTAGAGAGTAGAAAGACGCCTCAGAAGCAGGGTTCGCATTGTAGGCCGTGTACTCCCAGTGCTCGCGCGCCTCATTAGACTAGGATCAAATTGCAAAAGCCCACAACGAGGCCGAGCAACATTCTAGCATTCTAATAAACTCACATAATAATAATAATAATAGGGTTTAGGGTTTAGGGTTTAGGGTTTAGGGTTTAGGGTTTAGGGTTTAGGAGCGCCGGTTATTTCAGGCAGCGCCGGTTATTTCAGGCAGCGCCGGTTATTTCAGGCAGCGCCGGTTATTTCAGGCAGCGCCGGTTATTTCAGGCAGCGCCGGTTATTTCAGGCAGCGCCGGTTATTTCAGGCAGCGCCGGTTATTTCAGGCAGCGCCGGTTATTTCAGGCAGCGCCGGTTATTTCAGGCAGCGCCGGTTATTTCAGGCAGCGCCGGTTATTTCAGGCAGCGCCGGTTATTTCAGGCAGTTCGCAACCTGCTGTATCGGAGATCATGCCAATACACGCAGCGCGGACTTGTGGATGCCTCTGTCCTCGAAGCTGATCTTGTCGAGACCCCCGACGCTATCGCAGAAGCCATCCGCTCGACATGTCAGCAGGCACGACGTGAGCTTCTACAAGAAGCGATGACTGGATGGAGTGACGCATCCAGAGAGTGGTTCATGAGGCAGATTGAAGAAGCCAAGAAGGAGAAGGTCGAGACATACACCGCCTCAGCAGGCAACGAGGTGACTTCCTTCATCTCCATGACTCTCCTGGGCATCTCCTCGGTCCGTATAGACCCGAGATAGCGAGTGCTGATGAGATCCCGGTGACTGTTTCCTTCCTCCGCAATGCACAAGCGGAGAAGCTCTGGCAGGGAAGAGAGGACTTCGCGATCGATGGTCGCAAGTTCACAGCTGTACATGTGAGCATCGTGCACGATCGATCTTTCAAGATTCGAGCCAAGAGAGGACCCTGGGGCAAAGGGGGCAGCTTGGCAGAGCTGACTCACCTGCTAACCTTGGGCGGCATGACAACGGCTGAGATAGCTGCCGTCTATCGCTATCAGCTGCTGCGCCAGTCCCTTGCAGCGGTCCAACTCCAGCCGCTGGCAGGCATGCTGGTCGCTGGGGCGCCAGGACAGCAAGTCCACAAAGGCTTAGGTCAGAAAGGCTTCATCGCTGTAGGGGCCAACGTCATCTGGAGACAGAGGGAGGTGGAGTGGATCGTCTCCTCGAGCTGCCCAGAGGCGAATGATACAGCATTTCGAGCTTTCCGAGAGAGCGAAGCGATGGAGGGAGTACACCTGACTCTGTTCAGCGAGGACCCGAAGATCAGAGAGGCGCTCGCAGTCGAGTTGACAGCCGATCGCTTTGTGTCCAGAAATAAGTTGAAGAAGGCATCAAGACTGCAGAAGAAGGCAGGCGGCAAGGACGGCAAGGAGATCAAGATCATCATCAAGTCGACGGCGGCATCTGGTCGCTTCACGAGGAAGGAGATGGAGGGGCTGTGCAACGGCGGCAACACGTCCATCGCAAGAGTCAAGAGAGTCTTGTTGGAGATCGCTAACAGGCTCGAGATCAACGTTGAAGGCATCGACATGGAGGAGGATTTGAACACCAAGTCCTGGAACGGGTCCAAGCTATGCATCCTCCTCGGCTCCACGGAGGATGCTCGACGCATGATGAAGGAGCTGCCCTTCTATCTCGACGGCGCAGCAACCAAGCTCGAAGCAGTCGGCTTCGACAAGGAGCCTGAGGCGGCTGGTCAGCGGGGCACCAGCGACGCAGCGCAGCGACAGGAGGAGAGCGAGGGAGAGTGGCTGGAGTTTACAGACCTGGAGAGGATCACAATGGAGGCAGCATCTCCGTCAAGCCAAGAGGACATGCAGCTCGTCAGCGAGCTGTCAGCAGTCATCGAAGATGCAGCTTCTTTGAACGAGGCGGGGACGAGCGAGCCGATCAAGCTGGTCCTGGACAAGGCCGTTGGCAACCTCCACGACACGTTCTACTCTCCGGGGAGCCTGGAGTTCATGTCGCTGGGAGAGTGGGCGAAGACGCCAGAGGAGCAGGGAGTGGGACGCAACGTTCTCAAGGAGAAGCTGGGGAAGTGGCTGCAGAGCAAGCGCTGGACTCGCGTGCAAGGAGAGAGCAAGAAGGCAAGGAGGGGCAGCGCGTTCTCGCCACGGGCAACGGCAGCTGCTGAGCTTGAGCAGGAGGCGGAGAGCGACGACATAGAGCGTCGATCTCTTAGCTTCCTGTTCATAGCACTGAGTAAATTCGCAGAGATGCATGTGCTGGCCTGCTCGCTGAAGGTGGACAAGAAGGACCGACTGCGGGTGGAGATGAGGGAAGATGACGAAGAAGAGGAAGACATGGAGGAAGAGCAAGGCGAGGGCGAGGAAGAAGACGGGGCGAGCCCGTACCGAGCTTGAGCTGAGCTCAAGGTAAGGAGAGAAGGTAGGAGGCGACCGAAGGCCAAGGTGAGGAGAGGCAACTCTCCTGACTGAGGCTGAGGAAGCTGAATGGAGGAGGAGTAGGTGGCGACCGAAGGCCAAGGTGAGGAGAGGCAACTCTCCTGACTGAGGCTGAGGAAGCTGAATGGAGGTAGAGTAGGTGGCGACCGAAGGCCAAGGTGAGGAGAGGCAACTCTCCTGACTGAGGCTGAGGAAGCCAAGAGAAGACAGCAGAAGTAGAGAGTAGAAAGACGCCTCAGAAGCAGGGTTCGCATTGTAGGCCGTGTACTCCCAGTGCTCGCGCGCCTCTTTAGACTAGGATCAAATTGCAAAAGCCCACAACGAGGCCGAGCAACATTCTAGCATTCTAATAAACTCACATAATAATAATAATAAATATGGTTTAGGGTTTAGGGTTTAGGAGCCGGCCCTTAATAAGAGCATGCGGCCCTGCGGCGCGTAGGGAGAGCGCAAGGGGACCGATGGAAGCTGCGAGCAAGAGGTTCATCTAGTTCAAACAGCTTTCTAAGCATGGTACTACAGTATGATGAGAGCGTTCGCAACCTGCTGTATCGGAGATCATGCCAATACACGCAGGGTGAGCGCTCAGGAGGCCACGTCGAGGAGGCCGCCGACCTCGTCGAGAAGGTGAAGAACTTCACCAAGCGTTATCCGAATAGTCGGACAGCTTATGCTTGCAGAGCTGAGGGGGGATATCCGCTCGACAGGTCGGCAGGCGAGACGCGACCTGTTTGAAGACTCTCTGAGCGAATGGAGCTCAGAGTCGAAAGCATGGTTTATTCAACAGATGGAGGAGGCCAAGAAGCAGAATGTCGAGACATACATCGGCACCGAAGGCACCGAGGGGACCTCCTTCATCTCCATGACTCTCCTAGGGATTTCCTCGATGTTTGTTCGACAAGAAGAAAAGTTGAAAACGAAGCTTATGGACCTAGGTCTCATGGTAGACTCAGTCGATGGAGTCGACAAGGCCATCATGTGGAAAGCACCTTACAGACCTGAGATAGCACGAGCAGACGACATCTCAGTCACCGTCTCCTTCCTTCGGAATGAAGCAGCCATGGAGCTATGGGAAGGCAGGAGAGAATACACTATCGAAGGGAGAGTCTTTCGAGCCACAGAGGTGAGCATAGCACACGACCGGTCCTTCAAGCTTCGAGCCAAGCGAGGACCTTGGGGCAAGGGAGGGAGCCTTGCCGAGCTATCACAGCTCCTAGCTCTCGGAGGAATGTCGACGGCCGAGATCGCTCAGATTTATCGATTTCAGCTGCTCTCGCAATCTCTTGCAGCCGCAGAGGTACAACCGCTTGCAGGCATGCTCGTGCAGGGTGCTGGGCAGAGAGGTCGCAAGGGGCCGAGCCCGAAGACGTATGTCGCTGTTGGGGCAAGTACGGGAACTCTCCAGCAAAAAGAGCTGGAGTGGGTGCTCAGCTCGCCTTCGACGGCAAGTTGCGAGCAGACCTTGGCCTCGTTCAGAGAGAGCGAGGCGATGGAGGGGGTGCATCTCACTCTCATCAGCGACGACGCCAAGCTCAGAGAGACGTTTGCAGTCGAGCTCACAGCCGACACCTTCGTTCCTAGGGGAAAGATCGCCAAGCAGAGGAGGGCACTTCGCGAGAGAGATCATGCGGGGCGCAGCAGCTTCAGAGTGCAGATCAAGTCGAGGTCAAGCATGAGCACAGGCCGCTTCTCGAGGAAGGAGATGGAAGCGCTGTGCGGAGGAGGTAACACATCGATCACGAGAGTCAAGCGAGCCATGTTGGAGTTAGCAAGAAGGATAGGCGTGACGCCGGTCAGCGTCGAGGTCGAGGAGGATCGTGACACGCTCAGCTGGGACGGAAGCTCGATAGCTCTCTCCCTGGCGACCAAGGCAGACGCTCGACGCCTGATGGACGACATGCCCTTTTACTTGGAAGGGATCCTGGAAGTCAAGCTCGAAGCGGTGGGGTTCAAGCTCAACGGGCCTCAGCATGAGGAGGAGAGGAGCCCGAGCAGCGAGGAGCAAGCCCAAGAGCCCCAAGGGCAGCAGCAAGGCGCTCAACAGGTCTTGGTCGACCTCTCGACGATGCTCTTGGAGACATCAGAGGAGGAGCTGCTAGCTGGCAAGCCGATCTCTCTGGAGCTAGACAAGAGTGTTGGGAAGCTGCATGACACCTTCTGCTCGCCGGGCAACGTGGAGTTCATGACGCTCGGAGCTTGGGCAGTCACGCCGACGCTGGGATCGAAGCGAAACATGTTGAAAGAAAAGCTCAGAGCGTACCTCGGCGAGCAGCGCTGGACTCGGGTGCAAGGGAACAAGGCAGCGAGGAGGGGCAGCGCCTTCTCTCCAAGGGCAGCAGCGACTGATGCGCTCGAGCAGGAGGCCGAGAGCGATGACATCGAGAGTCGATCTGTAAGCCTCTTGTTTCTTGCGATCAGTAAATTTGCTGAGAACCATGGGTTGTGCTGCACGGGCAAGGTCGACAAGCAAGACCGACTGCGGCTGATGATGAGGGAGGAAGTCGACATGGAGGCTGAGGAGGGCGAGGGCGAGGAGGAGGAGGCCGGTGCAGGCCCCTCGCGCGCTTGAGGCTCGAGTCAGCGGAGCGGAGCTGTTGGCCCCATGGGGGGAAGGAGGAAGAAATAAATGAGGTGGACATGGGGCAAGCAACGAAGGTAAGGGCAGGTAAGCCGGTGGGAGAGGGGGGAGGGGGGCCGGGAGGAGGAGGCCGGGCGGAGGCCGGCCGGGCTCTCGGGCCCGGTCCGGACCGAGGCCCCGGGGAAGGGACGTGAGTCCCAGGGACCCATACGCATTCCACCTACCAACCCATCCTTCATCCACTCACTGGCCGAAGGCCGGCCGAGACCGTCAAGGGGTGTCGGAGCCGAGGAAGCAACACACTGTCACAAGTTGAAAGCACGGACGACCCCGACCAAGGCCGGCGGAGGAAACTCCACTGGCTGAGGCCGGGGAAGACCACTGAAGTATAGCAGAGGAGGGAGCAGAGCAGAAGCACGGCTGCCATAAGGGCCAGCCAAGTCGGGCCGAACTGCCAGGTCACTAGAATAGTGCAAGGTGATAACAAACCATGCAAACTACCTAGCATTCTAATAAACTCAACTACTACTACTAGGGTTTAGGGTTTAGAGTTTAGGGTTTAGGGTTTAGGAGGTTCCTTATTTCCTGGCAGGTTCCTTATTTCCTGGCAGGTTCCTTATTTCCTGGCAGGTTCCTTATTTCCTGGCAGGTTCCTTATTTCCTGGCAGGTTCCTTATTTCCTAGCAGGTTCCTTATTTCCTGGCAGGTTCCTTATTTCCTGGCAGGTTCCTTATTTCCTGGCAGGTTCCTTATTTCCTGGCAGGTTCCTTATTTCCTGGCAGGTTCCTTATTTCCTGGCAGGTTCCTTATTTCCTGGCAGGTTCCTTATTTCCTGGCAGGTTCCTTATTTCCTGGCAGGTTCCTTATTTCCTGGCAAGGTTCCTTATTTCCTGGCAGGTTCCTTATTTCCTGGCAGGTTCCTTATTTCCTGGCAGGTTCCTTATTTCCTGGCAGGTTCCTTATTTCCTGGCAGGTTCCTTATTTCCTGGCAAGGTTCCTTATTTCCTGGCAGGTTCCTTATTTCCTGGCAGGTTCCTTATTTCCTGGCAGGTTCCTTATTTCCTGGCAGGTTCCTTATTTCCTGGCAGGTTCCTTATTTCCTGGCAGGTTCCTTATTTCCTGGCAGGTTCCTTATTTCCTGGCAGGTTCCTTATTTCCTGGCAGGTTCCTTATTTCCTGGCAGGTTCCTTATTTCCTGGCAGGTTCCTTATTTCCTGGCAGGTTCCTTATTTCCTGGCAGGTTCCTTATTTCCTGGCAGGTTCCTTATTTCCTGGCAGGTTCCTTATTTCCTGGCAGGTTCCTTATTTCCTGGCAGGTTCCTTATTTCCTGGCAGGTTCCTTATTTCCTGGCAGGTTCCTTATTTCCTGGCAGGTTCCTTATTTCCTGGCAGGTTCCTTATTTCCTGGCATGCAGATTTGCGGTACCCCTGCGCTGGTGGAGTAAGAGCCGCCAGGAACGACGGAAGCTTGGGAAACCATTGAGAATGCTCCGAAGCATGTGGCCAATATCTATTGTGAACCCTGACGAGATCGTGCAGTACCGTACCTCCAGCTACCTCAAGAGGCAGACGGAAACTGGAACGATGCCGTCACCAGCTGAGCTTGTGCGACGACTGGATGACTTCGCAAGGCAGAATCCCAAAAGCAGGACGAGCAAAGCTCTGAAAGCCAAAGAGATATCCTTGGAAGCCTTAGCCGAAGCCATCAGTCACACATGCAGCTTTGCTGAACCTTCACCACTGGAGAGTCTGAAAGGTCTCGGGCAGTGGGGTGATGATGCCAGGCAGTGGTACCTGTCCGAATTTCTAGCAGACAGGCAACGGCAGATGGAGGCCAGGTCTTATGATGACCAGGGCACGAGTGTGCAGACGATTACCATGAAGGTACTAGCGCCGGTTATTTCAGGCACCATGGCTGCACGCGTGGTGTAGGGGAAGCCGCCAGGGCGCCAAGGAAGCTGCAAGCGAGAGGTTTGTATACGTCAAATAGCTTTCTAAGTATGGTTCTTCAGTATGATGAAAATGTTCGCAACCTGCTGTATCGGAGATCTTGCCAATACACGCAGAGCGGACTTGTGGATGCCTCTGTCCTCGAAGCTGACCTCGTCGAGAGGGTGAAGAGCTTCGCGAAGCGTTATCCGAACAGTAGGACAGCCCAGGCTTGCAAGGCTGTGGAGGGATGCACCCCCGACGCTATCGCAGAAGCCATCCGCTCGACATGTCAGCAGGCACGACGGGAGCTTCTACAAGAAGCAATGACTGGATGGAGTGACGCATCCAGAGAGTGGTTTATGCAGCAGATTGAAGAAGCCAAGAAGGAGAAGGTCGAGACATACACCGCCACAGCAGGCAACGAGGTGACTTCCTTCATCTCCATGACTCTCCTGGGCATCTCCTCGGTGTATGTCAACCACGAAGAGAAGCTAAAGAAGAAATTCGAAGAGATCGGACTGATCGTAGACTCAGTGCAAGAGAGTAAAGCAATCATGTGGAAGGCTCCGTATAGACCCGAGATAGCGAGTGCTGGAGAGATCCCGGTGACTGTTTCCTTCCTCCGCAATGCACAAGCGGAGAAGCTCTGGCAGGGAAGAGAGGACTTCGCGATCGATGGTCGCAAGTTCACAGCTGTACATGTGAGCATCGTGCACGATCGATCTTTCAAGATTCGAGCCAAGAGAGGACCCTGGGGCAAAGGGGGCAGCTTGGCAGAGCTGACTCACCTGCTAACCTTGGGCGGCATGACAACAGCAGAAATAGCTGATGTCTACCGGTATCAGCTGCTGCGCCAGTCCCTTGCAGCGGTCCAACTCCAGCCGCTGGCAGGCATGCTGGTCGCTGGGGCGCCAGGCCAGCAAGTCCACAAAGGCTTAGGTCAGAAAGGCTTCGTCGCTGTAGGGGCCAACGTCATCTGGAGACAGAGGGAGGTGGAGTGGATCGTCTCCTCGAGCTGCCCAGAGGCGAATGATACAGCATTTCGAGCTTTCCGAGAGAGCGAAGCGATGGAGGGAGTACACCTGACTCTGTTCAGCGAGGACCCGAAGATCAGAGAGGCGCTCGCAGTCGAGTTGACAGCCGATCGCTTTGTGTCCAGAAATAAGTTGAAGAAGGCATCAAGACTGCAGAAGAAGGCAGGCGGCAAGGACGGCAAGGAGATCAAGATCATCATCAAGTCGACGGCGGCATCTGGTCGCTTCACGAGGAAGGAGATGGAGGGGCTGTGCAACGGCGGCAACACGTCCATCGCAAGAGTCAAGAGAGTCTTGTTGGAGATCGCTAACAGGCTCGAGATCAACGTTGAAGGCATCGACATGGAGGAGGATTTGAACACGAAGTCCTGGAACGGGTCCAAGCTATGCATCTTCCTTGGCTCCACGGAGGATGCTCGACGCATGATGAAGGAGCTGCCCTTCTATCTCGAAGGCGCAGCCACCAAGCTCGAAGCAGTCGGCTTCGACAAGGAGCCTGAGGCGGCTGGTCAGCGGGGCACCAGCGACGCAGCGCAGCGACAGGAGGAAAGCGAGGGAGAGTGGCTGGAGTTTACAGACCTGGAGAGGATCACAATGGAGGCAGCATCTCCGTCAAGCCAAGAGGACATGCAGCTCGTCAGCGAGCTGTCAGCAGTCATCGAAGATGCAGCTTCTTTGAACGAGACGGGGACAAGCGAGCCAATCAAGCTGGTCCTGGACAAGGCTGTTGGCAACCTCCACGACACCTTCTACTCCCCGGGGAGCCTGGAGTTCATGTCGCTGGGAGAGTGGACGAAGACGCCAGAGGAGCAGGGAGTGGGACGCAACGTTCTCAAGGAGAAGCTGGGGAAGTGGCTGCAGAGCAAGCGCTGGACTCGCGTGCAAGGAGAGAGCAAGAAGGCAAGGAGGGGCAGCGCGTTCTCGCCACGGGCAACGGCAGCTGCTGAGCTTGAGCAGGAGGCGGAGAGCGACGACATAGAGCGTCGATCTCTTAGCTTCCTGTTCATAGCACTGAGTAAATTCGCAGAGATGCATGTGCTGGCCTGCTCGCTGAAGGTGGACAAGAAGGACCGACTGCGGGTGGAGATGAGGGAAGATGACGAAGAAGAGGAAGACATGGAGGAAGAGCAAGGCGAGGGCGAGGAAGAAGACGGGGCGAGCCCGTACCGAGCTTGAGCTGAGCTCAAGGTAAGGAGAGAAGGTAGGAGGCGACCGAAGGCCAAGGTGAGGAGAGGCAACTCTCCTGACTGAGGCTGAGGAAGCTGAATGGAGGAGGAGTAGGTGGCGACCGAAGGCCAAGGTGAGGAGAGGCAACTCTCCTGACTGAGGCTGAGGAAGCTGAATGGAGGTAGAGTAGGTGGCGACCGAAGGCCAAGGTGAGGAGAGGCAACTCTCCTGACTGAGGCTGAGGAAGCCAAGAGAAGACAGCAGAAGTAGAAAGTAGAAAGACGCCTCAGAAGCAGGGTTCGCATTGTAGGCCGTGTACTCCCAGTGCTCGCGCGCCTCTTTAGACTAGGATCAAATTGCAAAAGCCCACAAAGAGGCCGAGCAACATTCTAGCATTCTAATAAACTCACATAATAATAATAATAATAGGGTTTAGGGTTTAGATCCCTTTATCTGAGGCATGCAGATCAGCGGGATCCCTGCGTGGTAGAGCAAGAGTCGCCAGGAACGCAGGAAGCTCGGGAAACCATCGAGAATGCTTCGAAACATGTGGCCAATATCTATTGTGAACCCTGACGAGATCGTGCAGTACCGTACCTCCAGCTACCTCAAGAGGCAGACGGAAGCTGCAACGATGCCGTCATCAGCCGAACTGATGCGGAGACTGGATGAATTCGCAAGGCAGAACCCCAAAAGCAGGACGAGCAAAGCTCTGAAAGCAAAAGAAATTTCCTTGGAAGCCTTAGCCGAAGCCATCAGTCAGACATGCAGCTTTGCTGAACCCTCGTCACTGGAGAATCCGAAAGGGCTCAGGCAGTGGGGTGACGATGTCAAGCAGTGGTACCTGTCAGAGTTCCAAGCTGACAGACAAAGGCAGATGGAGGCCAGATCATATGATGATCAGGGCACCAATGTGCAGACGATTACCATGAAGGTACTTGGGATCCCTGCATACTTTTCCAGACAGGTGGAAAACTTATGCCTCAAGCTTGAAGAGCAAGGCTTGATCGTCGATCAGACGCAAGATAGCAGGAGCCTGATCTTCAAGGCTCCCTTGAAGCCTGACCTTGTGCAGGCAGCGGAGATCCCAGCAGTGATCACCTTTGTCCGCAATGAGGCGGCTGAGAAACTCTGGAAAGGAGAAGGTACCTTCAAGGTGGCAGGCAGGAGGATTCTAGCAGTGAACCCAGCAGCCAACCCACCGATCTCGTTCAAGATGCGGCCAAAGAAGGAGAACATGAGCAGAGTTGGAATCCTAGCTGAGGTGGCCCAACTCCTGATGCTCAACGATTCGAGCACAGGTGACATATGTGAGATCTACAGGCAGCTATGCCTGAAGCAGGGATTAGCGATCATTGATCTGATCCCAAACGCGGGAATGACAGTGAACCTCCCCCCCAAGAGGAACCTGCCGCCAAAGAAGGTGTTCGCTGCGGTAGGAATAGAAACAGTCAACCAGAACAGAGAGGTCGACTGGATCGCAACGTGCTCGAGCCTTGAAGCAGCGGACATCGTTCTTCAAGCATTCGATCGACATGGAAAGGATCGTGCAGGAGTCACTTTGGGACTGGTCTCAGAGAATGACAAAATACTGAAATGGTTCTCAGTGCAGATGGAAGCAACGGCGCTGCACAAGAATATGAAGAATGCGGTGCGACAAGAGGGCACGGCAATGGCAACGGGAGCAGAGATGCTGTACTCGGTACAAATCTCCTCTCCTGTGCCGTCAGGGAAGTTCTCCCGAAATGAGATCGAAAAAATCTGCGCAAGTGACGAAACGGGCAGAGCAAAAGTCATCCGAAACATTCGGAGGGCTGTCGCTTGCTTTGATCCACAGGTGGAAAAAGATCTCCAACGGATCCACCTCCAATGCGATCCAGAAACAGGGATCTGGGATGGGTCTGGTATCATTCTCCGGCTACGCAGTGAAAGTAGTGCAAGAAAGATGATGGCTGAATTCCCCACACAGCTCCTCTGCTGGCAAGGCACAGTTGAAATCCAAACGACAGCGAGCAGTCTGAACCTCCAAGTGTCGCCTCAGGCAACTCGCGATCAGTCTAACCCTGAGGCCAGGTCACAAGCGACGGGGACCAGAGCAGAAGGAACTGTGTGGAAAGAGATCGAGCTCAGTTCCATTATCAATGAAACAAACCTCCCAGATGCGGGAACGGACGTGGTCGTCGAAGAACTTAAGGAAACTATTGCTGACGTAACTAGGAGCGAGCTGCAACAGCAAGGACAGCTTCAACTCCATCTTGATGACGCGGTGCAAGAGATGGCTCCGGAGAGCCCAGGAAATGCATCCTTCCCCACGCTACAAGAGTGGGCTGATAAGGGTGCCAACGCGGCAGAGAATGCCGTGAGCAAACGACTGCGTGAACGAGTCAGGGTGATTGCAGGCAAACATACGTGGAAGGTAGCGAAGCGCAAGAACAGCGCTTTCGCACCAAATGAAGAGAAGCCATTGAAAACTGATCTCCTCTTCATTGCTTTGAATAAATTCCTGGAGGCAACGGCGCTCTCCCTCGTAGGAATGCTGGGAGATAGAAACGAATTGAAATTTGTTTTGAGCAGTGAGCTACAGATGAAAGACGCTCGAATGGAAGCGGAAGAGATGTCGCTTGACTCCTTCCCAGCAGCGGAGGAGGAGGAGGAGAGGGCAGGTGGGACAGTGGGCACCAGGGCGTGGTGGAATCAAGCAGAAAGAGACAAGAAGGTGAGAAAAAGAATGACAAAGAAAATCCAAAAAACAGAAAAATACAAACATTCGACTTGATAGGGGAGATCCCCTGGAGTCTACGGGAAAACAATAAAGAGTACGGAGCAGCGGCGCTGCTCAACTCAGGAGAAGATGGATTTCTCTCTGAGGACGTTATGGAGGCATTAATCGTTGAGGTAAACCGAAATTTAGAACCAGCGGAAGACAGATTTGAAATAGCATGGCTCCAAGGCACGAGGTATGCCAGCGAGCAAACTAGAAACCAATTTGGGCTGCAGAGAGGGACCATTGTTCTCCCGAGAATAGTAGCGGGTTTGAGAGATCAGGAGGGAAGGGCAAGGAGAGCAAAGCGACTGTTAGCCGGAGCAGATCAACCATTATTATTCCCATGCGTAGAAAACGGCAATCATTGGATCCTAATCGTGGCAGATGTCAACACAAAAAGAATACACATCGTCGACTCGCTCAACACGGCCGGGGAGAGAGACCTGGGGACAGTCAGAAGTCAAAGGGATGCACAGTTTCAATTGGGGGGCGCACAGCGAATGGACCTAGCATCACTCGTGGCGACGATCATCACCGAGGCAATTAGCGACCAACAAGAACAAGACGACAAGGCATGGAGGGCATGTGTGTCAACGGGACTGCAACAAACGGACGGCTACAACTGCGGAATTTTTGTACTACTGCATCTGCTACTGATCGCAAAGACACGAAAGCAGACGCAACAACACGATATCTTCAACATAGGTAGGCAACAAGGCGTCCCGCCACACCAACAATGGCTCGTGAGAACAAGGCACCTGCTGCTGGATGGGCTCTGGGGAGGGGGTCTAGAACAAGTGCACATGCGAGAAACGATCCAATGCATCTGCAGAGCGTTACAACACGCGCAAGAAACAGGCTACAAGGAATGGCAAGCAGCAAAGCTCACCATGGAACGTAGACCTAACCAGATGGAAAGGCGAGAGAATGGCCAAAAACGCGCAGGCGAGCTTCAGATGACCCAGGTAGCCGAAGATGCATGGCTAGAGGAGAGATGGAAAGACGGAGCGGCCCTGCAAATACCAGACAGGTCAGCACAGGGGGACATCCTGCCATACCCCCCTCCACCACCTCCCGCCCCATGCCCCGTCTCTCCACTCCAGCCACCTTCCCCCCCACCAGACATGCACGCAGAGACAAACTCGAAGCACGACAAGGAGACTAGGGGGGAGGAAGAGCCATCAGCCCCAACGAAGATGCAAGAGAGGCACGCGTCTCACCTTCAATGGGCATCGGAGGCGGAGGAGCAAATCCTAACAGCAAGCAGCAACGCACACGAGGCTACCACCGATAGGTCAGTGCACTCAGCATGGGTGGAAACCCACAAGAAGGACAACGCTCCAGGCAACATCATCTCTCAAAATGTCAATGGATGCAGTCAATTCGTGCTGAAACACATCCTGGCATATTTGATTGAGAAGTATCATCCATCTATTGTCATGTTGCAGGAAGTCAGGGTGGGGCGTGGTAAGAAAAAGGAAACAGATCTCCGAATGATGATCAAGAAAGAATGGGGTGTTTATGACCAAGGGTACAGGGTTTGGGAGAAAGGGTAAGAGTGATCTACGCCTTGTGATACTGGCGCATGCTGACCTTCTCCCGCGCCCCCCCTCCTCGCCAAATGGTACAGCATTGGAGGGGGCACACAGACAAAAAATACAAGTTTTACAGATCTCACGAAAAAAAGAAAACATACTTTTGTGTAACATTCATATGCCAGTGGCGACGGAGGAGGGGGAACAAGACAGCATGTGGAAGGCGCTAAGCCAGATGCTCAAGCCAGACCCAAACATCAAGCTCATCATCATCGGAGGCGACTTCAATGCATCTCGACAACATCCAGAGATCCCCATGAGAATAGGATACGGAAGCAATTCGAGTGTACACCGTGCAGATGAGAAAATGGAGCAAGTCTTAAATGAGCTTGGGCGAGTCCAGACAGTCACCTGCGAGAAGATGTGCAAAAGCAGCACACACTTCACCTTCTCCACATGGTACAAGCAGGGTCACCACCAAGCGAAATTGGATCATATCTTTGCTTTCCATCATCCATCTCGCACAGTAAGCCTGATATCGCAGACCGCAGAAGACTGCATCATAGGAGCTGCCGTCGACCACAGAGCACTCGTAGTGAATGTGAGCTCGCTCGATGCTGAGGGGGAGCAAGCCATCCCAAAGATTGAAATTCTCCCGCAAAGGAGAGATCGAGAAGCAATTCCTCGACGAAAGAAAAGGGTGGTCGAGATGGACAAGTTATCAGGAAGATTAGGTGTAGAATGGGCAATAGCACTGGATGAGAAGATAACAGCGGCAAAAGCCCTACACCAAGACTTGGACATTCTCGAACTGATAACAACAGCCCTCCCCACCAAGGAAATCCCCCTACGAGGCTCAGGCGGTAAACGACATGCATCTAAGATTCAGATGGATCTGAAACGGAAACTCAAGCAACTTCAAAGGGATCTGAGAAGCGCATCAGAAATTCCAGACTTTATTGATCGGGCACACAAGGAGTCAAGCTTACACGCAGAAATAAGAGAGAATATGACCAAATTCAAAGAGATCTGCGCAGCACAGGACCAAGAGATATTTCTGAAAACATGCGAAGAACGAAGAAGACGCTTGGGGACGATAGGGAGTAAAGAGTCTCAAAATGCAATGGGCAAGAAGTCAGACTTTAAGCCCAAAGCCCCAATGCTGAGTCAACTGTCAGAGAAGTGCCACCCAAATACAATCGAACTTACGTCATGGAGGGATCTCCAGCCAGCGCTGCAACAGCCGGAGACAGCATATCTTCAAGAACTGAACCCGTTAATCGAAACATTCTTACAAAGCAGCTCCAAAGAATCAAGCAAAACCTTTTGGAATGCAAGACATCAAACCATGCTACACGTCGAGACTCTCGGGGCGAGAAACCAGGCAACACAAAAGCTGTCCATAACTCTGGCGCCTGCACACGCAATCGTACCCATCATCCGAGGACTGATCACCCGGGGGCAGCCAGGAGGGTGGCGCTTAGTAGGATACAAAAACATCGAGCAATTCATCCCCATGAGATTGGCAAGAGACCTCGAAGATGAAACCCACACGGCAACCTTCTTTGCAGTGAACGGCTGTACATTGAACGGAACATGCGCACGGGCTGAATGTCAAACAAAGGGAAGAATGATTCCGCTGTACGACAAACGTCAGGAAAACAAAGAACCAAAGATCCTCTTCTTCTGCAAAAGCTGTCAATTATTCACTACCATCAAACCACCGGACTTCGACCCCCCAGATCAAATCAATCAATATCAGACCAGGGAGATAGAAATAGCATACCCGCTGGAGCCAGGAGAGATTCAGGTCTGGATCCAAAGACTATCCAACCGCAAGGCAGCAGGCATGGATTTGATCTCAAATGAGATCCTGAAAGCTCTACCTGATAGCGCAAAGGAGGAGATAGGGGAATATGCTGGCAAGGGTCAGGCTCTTACCAAAAAATGAGCTCTGTCATGTCCTGGAGAACCAACGACCTATATGAGCTCTGTCACGTCCTGGAGAACCAACGACCTATATGCGTCCTCTCCTCGGTGACGCGGATCTTCCAGGCGGTCTGCTGACGAACAACCAGGAAGGTTTCAGACCAGAGGGAGGGACGATCCGGCAGGGCCATCGTCTACTCAACATCATCGAGGAGGCTCAGAGCAATCAACACACCCTCATCCTGTTATACCTTGACTTTGCAAACTTTTTTAACAACGTGGCAGTCGAATCCATCGCAAAAATCATGGAAGTATATGGCTTCCATCAGCGTGATGTAGACGTGGTGATAGCACTGCAGATTCAAACAGAGAGGTTCGAAACGGCAGCCATCCCGCTTCTCAGGGGATTTCTCAGGGGATTACCTCAAGGCAGTCCTGCAAGTCCTCCCAAAACAAATCTACTGCTCAGCATCCTGTCCAGACAACTCGATCAACAACAAGACGAGATTGCAACTCAGCATCCCAACAACCTGTCATTCGCAGATGACCTTGTACTGATAGCCAACTCAGTGAGGGAAATGAAAACACTAGTTCAAGTGGTAGAGCGATTCTGTAGATGGAGTGGATTAGAACTGAACACGAAGAAATCTGAAATCACCAGCTTTGATTATCGGCAAAACATCAAGTTCTTCGACAAGGAGTTTGTGAACCTACCACCGACGAAATGGTTCAAATATCTAGGGATTCGAATCAGCTTGTGGCGATCAGGAGGAAGAGGCAACAGGGTGCACACCTGCCCCTTCACGTGGGGAGAGAAGGAGCATATCTTCGAAAAGACCAGGGAACTGACAAACCTGATTGAATCATCGGCCTACTCTGCAGCCCAGAAATACTACCTAGTCAAAGTAGGTATCGTGAATATCTTTCGATACTCAGCGGTACTCGTTAGCTGGACGTGGAAAGATTTACAAACCTTGGATAACCTCTGGACCAGAGCGTTCAAACGAGCTATGGGATTGAGTAAGAGCACAAGCAATGCGATTTTTCGCCTACCTTGGGACAGTGGAGGCCTCCAACTCCCCCATCCAGCACCCATCTTGGGAAGGGCGGCGATTCGGTATCTAGAGAAAGAAACGAATAAGAAATGCAGGGTGGATGATGATATCAAAAGCAGTCTGATCCACAAACTAACATCATGGTGCAACCAATGGGGGTGCCAAACAATAAGCCAAGTACAACGAGAAATCAGATCGGGCAGACTCAACGAGATCGAAGAGATAAGGGGCCCAGAACGACTCGCAATATGGGTAGCGGAGAAAATGCAGACAACTATCAGCTGGGAAATGATTGAAAGCAAGATGAGACCGGGGACAATAGCTATGCTACACGACATTGAAGACAAGAGAAAACTCCCTGCTCCCAGAAGAACAATCCCTGCGTACATCTCCTGCTCGGCTCGGCAAGGCTGGGAGAGCTTTGCTAAGGCATGGAGAAAATTACCCCAAGTAGGCTATCACTACCTAACAAGTATCTTACCTGTTCCAGATACCGAAGGCATCTCCCTGCACCTACCCATTCGACTCTGGCCATTCCCAAAGCAACGGGAACAGGCAGAAGAAATCCTTGCACGATATCTGCAAGTGAACGTCATCTGGGCAAAACTCGGTCAAGAGCAGGCAGGAACAGGGAAGAGAAGAAGGCCAGCCAGAGAGGAAGGGAAGCCCTCAAACAAGAGAAGGAAAGGAAAAAGGGAGGCTAGCCCACACGAGCTCCTGCCACCCACGAAACTAGCCAGACCGGACCAAGGGAGAGAGGAAACAAATAGGAGGGCTCATACCCGGGAGATTTTGAGGGAGCTCCTCCAACATGACGCTACTTACTATGGGGATGACAAGAATCAGCGAGAAAGATTCTGCTACACTTCAGGGCGCATACCTTTCAAAGTTCATGGAGACATCGCTATCTTTGAGCCGCCCCACACAGGAGTAAACACAACCTCGGACCCACCAATAGAATGGGTGGAAGCGTCGCTGGACTCGGCTCCCTTCACATCTGCAACAAAGGAAGAAGAAGACGGGAATCACCGAAGAGAATGCAATCAAAGTATCCATCTGGTGCTGGAAATAGTCAATATGTTGGACGACGGCGAAACAGAAGCTACAGCATGGTGGCAACAACTCGAAGAGGTAGTATCAGAGGTTCGCCAAGAAACAACACAACCATTGGCATACGAGTTTTTACAACACCTAGCAGAGATCACAGATTGTGACATCAGTACATTTCGTAACTGGCCGACACTACACACACATCCCCAGGCTCTGAGCAACAAGAGAGCAAAGGAACTGCAACGAGTGGTGGTTTGGATAGATAAACAAAAGAGATTTCGCGAGCACATCCTGCAAAACACAATACATGTCATTCTGATAGGATGGAAGAATAACATTGATGAGATACCAGAAGGCTTCGAAATTATCAGCCGGATCCCGAAAGGCGCTCAGATAGCATACGCAGCAAACTTTTGGGGAACAGGGAATCGTTGCCTGATGAAAACGTTAGAGGAGCTATGGATACTCGTCAAGCACACATTCCCAACATACCCCAGAGCTCAGCTTCATGACAACATCCTCCCAACGTATGAGGAGATGTGTAACCAACGAAGGGGTCAGATCCAGCCGCGCAGCGATCACCAAGGCGGAAGGCATTTCACAGCAGCTATTGAAGGAGACGTCACACAGAGCAGAAAAAATAGAACCATGCGAATAGGGTATGTTCTCCAGCAACAAGCGACGGCAGCAGGAGGAGGGATGAAAATCAATGGGAAATGCAGCATCATTCGAGCGAATACAATTGCAATTGGCTTACTGTTCCAACATATCCTCGAGGAAGGGATACAAATCAAGAGGGGAAATCAAGTCACAATCATGTATCAGTCCACCCGCTTTCACCGCTTCATCACGAATACATTACGCATTGATACCATGCGATACGAAGATGAACTGCTGGAGGACCTACATGATCGATTACTCACTTGAATGAAGAAACTCGAGGGGAGAGGAATCAAGATCCGACTTCAATTAGCAAAAGAATCTGACCGACACATCCAAGAGGCAAAGGAGATGGCCAAACAAGCAAAACAAACATTTGCCTCGGGATGGGAGAAAGCGATTTATGACAGCGCAATGGAGTTCACCATCGCAGGAGAAGACAGTCCTACATCAGGAATGGATAGATTGAAGAAGTGGGACTATATAATTCGACAACAGGCAATGACTGCGAGGATTCGAGCGGGAGACCTCACCTTGACGGAGAAATTCATGCTTGAAGTACATGTGGGCAGAAACCTACTCGCGAAGGCGTTTAGAGTATGCCAAGGTTCATTCACACGAACAGCAATTCAAGCAATCACCTTCTCAGTACCGACGAGGAAGAAGCTCTTTCAATGGGGGAAGACTAACTCATCATGCTGCCCCCACTGTCCAGACCGAGAAGAAACCTGGGGGCATATTCAGCTGGCATGTCGGCAGTTTCAAGCAATGATCCAACAAGCACACAATCAAGTCATGAAGAAGATCAAGGTAAGACTGCAGCAGAGTTGGAGGAAACAAAGGCTACAGGTCACTACATGGTGGGAAACTCCAATGCGCATCGTGATGGAAGCGATGGGGACTTCAATGCACCAAGAAGGACAATGGATACCAGACGGTTGCTGCTACTTTACAAACATCAAACGCATCGTCATCATTGAATTCGCAAGGACATCGGAATATGACGGAGTCGAACACACAAGCCTGGAATGCCTGAAGAAGAAATTTCAGGAAAAAGAAGAGAAATATGCCGATCTACGAGCAGAAATCATAGCTCTGCTCCCTGACCATGAAGTTGAACAAGCAACATTCATAGCAGGAGTGAAAGGATCGATCATGGAGAGGGAATGGCATGAGAATTTCAGGAGGCTAAGGGTGGATGACACGGAATGGGAAAGCATCAAGACAGCAGCAATCAAGCAACTGCTGGAGGTGCAACACATGCTATGGACGGCAAGAAGGGGAAGCGAGTCGACCTAGTCCGATGGGGGCAGGTGAGGGGGCAGGCGCGGCACAGGGGCAAGCCACCTATGGAGCACAGGCGGCAGGGAAGGAAAACAAGCCTAGCATCAAGGAGGCAGGCGCAGCTCATGGTCATGGAGGGAAGAGGTGGGCGACTGGGG
>NW_005434524.1:0-21356 GCF_000315625.1 Guillardia theta CCMP2712
CCTAAACCCTGCCGAAAATAACGGCGCCTGCCGAAAATAACGGCGCCTCTAAACCCTAAACCCTAAACCCTAAACCCTAAACCCTATTATTATTATTATTATGTGAGTTTATTAGAATGCTAGAATGTTGCTCGGCCTCGTTGTGGGCTTATGCAATTTGATCCTAGTCTAAAGAGGCGCTCGAGCACTGGGAGTACACGGCCTACAATGCGAACCCTGCTTCTGAGGCGTCTTTCTACTCTCTACTTCTTCTGTCTTCTCTTGGCTTGCTCAGCCTCAGTCAGGAGAGTTGCCTCTCCTCACCTTGGCCTTCGGTCGCCACCTACTCTACCTCCATTCAGCTTCCTCAGCCTCAGTCAGGAGAGTTGCCTCTCCTCACCTTGGCCTTCGGTCGCCACCTACTCCTCCTCCATTCAGCTTAGCCTCAGTCAGGAGAGTTGCCTCTCCTCACCTTGGCCTTCGGTCGCCTCCTACCTTCTCTCCTTACCTTGAGCTCAGCTCAAGCTCGGTACGGGCTCGCCCCGTCTTCTTCCTCGCCCTCGCCTTGCTCTTCCTCCATGTCTTCCTCTTCTTCGTCATCTTCCCTCATCTCCACTCGCAGTCGGTCCTTCTTGTCCACCTTCAGCGAGCAGGCCAGCACATGCATCTCTGCGAATTTACTCAGTGCTATGAACAGGAGGCTAAGAGATCGACGCTCTATGTCGTCGCTCTCCGCCTCCTGCTCAAGCTCAGCAGCTGCCGTTGCCCGTGGCGAGAACGCGCTGCCCCTCCTTGCCTTCTTGCTCTCTCCTTGCACGCGAGTCCAGCGCTTGCTCTGCAGCCACTTCCCCAGCCTCTCCTTGAGCGCGTTGCGTCCCACTCCCTGCTCCTCTGGCATCTTCGCCCACTCTCCCAGCGCCATGAACTCCAGGCTCCCCGGAGAGTAGAAGGTGTCGTGGAGGTTGCCAACGGCCTTGTCCAGGACCAGCTTGATCGGCTCGCTCGTCCCCGCCTCGTTCAAAGAAGCTGCATCTTCGATGACTGCTGACAGCTCGCTGACGAGCTGCATGTCCTCTTGGCTTGACGGAGATGCTGCCTCCATTGTGATCCTCTCCAGGTCTGTAAACTCCAGCCACTCTCCCTCGCTCTCCTCCTGTCGCTGCGCTGCGTCGCTGGTGCCCCGCTGACCAGCCGCCTCAGAGTCAGGCTCCTTGTCGAAGCCGACTGCTTCGAGCTTGGTTGCTGCGCCTTCGAGATAGAAGGGCAGCTCCTTCATCATGCGTCGAGCATCCTCCGTGGAGCCGAGGAGGATGCATAGCTTGGACCCGTTCCAGGACTTGGTGTTCAAATCCTCCTCCATGTCGATGCCTTCAACGTTGATCTCGAGCCTGTTAGCGATCTCCAACAAGACTCTCTTGACTCTTGCGATAGACGTGTTGCCGCCGTTGCACAGCCCCTCCATCTCCTTCCTCGTGAAGCGACCAGATGCCGCCGTCGACTTGATGATGATCTTGATCTCCTTGCCGTCCTTGCCGCCTGCCTTCTTCTGCATCCTTGATGCCTTCTTCAACTTATTTCTGGACACAAAGCGATCAGCTGTCAACTCGACTGCGAGCGCCTCTCTGATCTTCGGGTCCTCGCTGAACAGAGTCAGGTGTACTCCCTCCATCGCTTCGCTCTCTCGGAAAGCTCGAAATGCTGTATCATTCGCCTCTGGGCAGCTCGAGGAGACGATCCACTCCACCTCCCTCTGTCTCCAGATGACGTTGGCCCCTACAGCGATGAAGCCTTTCTGACCTAAGCCTTTGTGGACTTGCTGTCCTGGCGCCCCAGCGACCAGCATGCCTGCCAGCGGCTGGAGTTGGACCGCTGCAAGGGACTGGCGCAGCAGCTGATAGCGATAGACGGCAGCTATCTCAGCCGTTGTCATGCCGCCCAAGGTTAGCAGGTGAGTCAGCTCTGCCAAGCTGCCCCCTTTGCCCCAGGGTCCTCTCTTGGCTCGAATCTTGAAAGATCGATCGTGCACGATGCTCACATGTACAGCTGTGAACTTGCGACCATCGATCGCGAAGTCCTCTCTTCCCTGCCAGAGCTTCTCCGCTTGTGCATTGCGGAGGAAGGAAACAGTCACCGGGATCTCCTCAGCACTCGCTATCTCGGGTCTATACGGAGCCTTCCACATGATTGCTTTACTCTCTTGCACTGAGTCTACGATCAGTCCGATCTCTTCAAATTTCTTCTTCAGCTTTTCTTCATGGTTGACATACACCGAGGAGATGCCCAGGAGAGTCATGGAGATGAAGGAAGTCACCTCGTTGCCTGCTGAGGCGGTGTATGTCTCGACCTTCTCCTTCTTGGCTTCCTCAATCTGCTGCATAAACCACTCTCTGGATGCGTCACTCCATCCAGTCATCGCTTCTTGCAGAAGCTCACGTCGTGCCTGCTGACATGTCGAGCGGATGGCTTCTGCGATAGCGTCGGGGGTGCATCCCTCCACAGCCTTGCAAGCCTGGGCTGTCCTGCTGTTCGGATAACGCTTCGCGAAGCTCTTCACCCTCTCGACGAGATCAGCTTCGAGGACAGAGGCATCCACAAGTCCGCTCTGCGTGTATTGGCATGATCTCCGATACAGCAGGTTGCGAACATTTTCATCATACTGAAGAACCATACTTAGAAAGCTATTTGAAGTATACAAACCTCTCGCTTGCAGCTTCCTTGGCGCCCTGGCAGCTTCCCCTACACCACGCGTGCAGCCATGGTGCCTGAAATAACCGGCGCTGCCTGAAATAACCGGCGCTGCCTGAAATAACCGGCGCTGCCTGAAATAACCGGCGCTGCCTGAAATAACCGGCGCTGCCTGAAATAACCGGCGCTGCCTGAAATAACCGGCGCTGCCTGAAATAACCGGCGCTGCCTGAAATAACCGGCGCTGCCTGAAATAACCGGCGCTCCTAAACCCTAAACCCTATTATTATTATTATTATTATTATTATTTGAGTTTATTAGACTCCTAGTCAAGAGTTTCATAGCTAAGAACTATTGCTCTTCGCTCATCTCTCGCCTAATGATCCGTCTAAAGGGGTTCCCAACCTTGGGAGGTTGGCCCATTTTCCTATAGGCCCCTTAGGCCTGGTTGCTTCCGTATTACTTGTTTTCAGTAACGATTTCCTCCGGGCCCGTTCCAATTCCGATCCCGGTCCCTTCCTTATTTTCGCTAAGTGCCGTTGCACCTTCCTGCCCCTTCCCCCCCCAACATGCAGGTCGCCCACTGTGGCTAGGCTGTACCTGCTCCTGCTCAGCGGCTGGCTAGCCCTTCTCTTCTTCCTTTCATAGCGTTGTCGGGTCAAGGAACTTGCTGACAATTGGGATTTGTACCAGATCCAGGCATTTTCCAGTACAAAATTGTGTGTGAGTAAAAAATCGAAGGATTGGAAGGTTTGAAAATCCATTTCCAGCGCTGCACGTTCAACGGCAACCGGGGGTAATTGAGAGCTTAGATAAGTAAACAGTTGTTCCTATTGCCTTTGCATAGGATCACTTAGGCCCTTGTATAGTGGAGTAATGATTTGTACCAGAACCTGATGGGTAGGCGTGGTAGTATTTCAAATATTCGAACCCAACGGACGCGACAGGGGGGTGGGGGGTACAGGTCTTGGTCTGGTACTGTAATGGGTACCTTTTAAAATACATTTAGCAGAGGGTGTCTCCCTCCCCATCTCCCTGCCCTCCGCACTTGCGCATCCCTATCCTTCCCTGTCCATGAGTCTCAGACTCTCGTCAGACCTTCCCTGATGACCCTCAACTTTCTTTGACGCTTCTGTCTGCCTTGTCCTTCCTCAACTTGCTGGAAATTCAAACTCTGAAACCATGCCCATGAGTTGACAAGCACTGAGTTTCTCAGTTTGAATGCGGAAGGAAAGATGATTCATGGAATGAAACTCAGTGGTTCATATTTCAAGCTGATGGATACGAGTCGTATAGCACTGGCAAATGACTGTCATTTTACTTCTCAATGATACAGCATCAAGAACTTGCTCTCGATCCATCAGTACTTGCAAAGGGTCATTTTTCAGACAGAACTTCGAGTTCATCTTTATTTTGCGTCGATCCACACGATGACATCTGTTTGATACACTATGTTTGATGAATAGCAAGAAAGAAAGGCTGAACTGTGCACCGCTTGACTGAATTTTCTACAATACTCTTCAATTGTGTAAGAGAGCATGTCACATGTAATCATACCAGGCAAACAAGTCACAGTATCGCTCCAAACCGCGTTGTGCTTGAAACTGAGACTCTACATGAAGATGTTATCGGACTAGTCGAATGATGTACAACTTTATGGTGATACGTGGTTTAGAACTGTTGCAAAGCGGACATGGGAATATGTAGCGGCCTAGGTGATGTTTTCAACGTACTTCAATAAAACAAAGCCAAGTTGTTGCTAACAACATCATCATTTCTCCATGAGCCTGCATGACCTGATGTACATGTTAGAGAAGTCGATGCTCATTCATCAAAAGAGTGGTTAGACAAGAAATTGGTAGATGCTTCTGCGCAGCGTTCTTGTGTATGTGGAATCGTGCACACTCACCGTCGTGTGGAAGTGTTTGCACATTCTTCTGCGCAAGTCTCATACATTGTCCTTATCATCTGGAATGGTTGACTTTCGCTGCAAGTAATATGAGCAGCGCAAAGTTGGCAAACTTATCCATATGGTTGGAATGCCGGCGATGCATTGCAGCCTGCATAGCACCTGAGCGCTTTGTTCCACTTATCGCTTGGTTCCAAACAATTGATGATATCGCAGCATGCAACTCGCATTGGCCCAAGGGTGTCAAGCGAGGAAAAGATCAGGATGATGGTAGAGCGAGAATGCAGCGAATAAGAGAAGCTGGTCAGGCTCAGTTTACTTTGTGTAAGAAAATGCCAATGCTTTGTACATGTTAGGTTACAAAGAAAGAGGCAAGATGGCTCTGGTATGAGACTCGAGAAGAAAGATATATTCAAAAGGGTATGTCCATTTTCATCTGCATGATTCAATCGGATCCAACATCCGATTAACTGCTCCTGATACCATGTCAGTCTAGTCACAACAAAGATATCAGCACCTTGAAAATTTCCAGTGCTTCGACTCGAGGTGAAGGAAATGAAATATGATTTACAATGCTATAAGGGGTATCGTTTTGTCGCTCAAAGCGTCTTGATTGTAAGTCATGAAATAGAACACGACATGCAATCAATTTGCAAGTCATGCCTTCATGTGGTACCTCATCACTGCCATTTGATGAATGCACTGGTATTCCTTGAAACTCTTTACATGCCTTGGCAATACTCTTGCATATTGCTCAGACCGCCCTCAAGCCCGACTCTTTGCAGCAGATTCCTATGAAACAAGTATAGATCATGCTGTCTCCGTGACATGCTTCATGACTTCCTACTTATTGCTCATGAGAGTCAATGTCATCCATCGTACAGCGCCACTAGCGGACGGTCCGTGCGGAGTACTCCTTATTCAAGCTGCTAAAATCTATGATGATCAACCCTCTTTACATGTGTTTGCAATCACAGAGATGTTTTCAGACTGCTGCGCTCACACCAGATTCTGCAGGGATTGCCTCTGCTTGTCCTGGTCTGAGCTCTCCTGCTGCAGATGAGTCACGTCTGCGTAACATTCACTTGCTACCCTTGGATATGCAACCAGGGAAGGGAAGGGGCAAGGCTTGAGAGCTCCCTCTGATCTACAAGGGTGGTCTATGTTGGTCGGAGGCAGGGTAGGGTCCAAAACTTGACCCCATCGGAGAAGGGACTTTCACTGGGAAACAGGTGGGTCCAAAGCATCATAGTTTGAACAGGGGAGGTACCGCATAAACTATTTTGGTACAAGTTTTCCTAACAGTACTCGAATATGTACCATAAAATTGGTACTGTTGGTACAATTATTTGCTACCAGGAAGTACCCTACCCCCTTAAACAGGTCCCAACCAATTTGAATCAGCTCCCAGCCGTCTGACCCACCCCAGACCCCAACTGCCATTTGCTATTCACATGTGTGGAAGGATACCCCCACAGAAAACTATTGGAAACCAGAGGGGTCAGTTGAGAGCGACAACGCTATGTCATGCGGCCCATGACCATGCGCCATGGATGGTTTGCCCATGAGCCGCGCTTGCCCCCATCGGACTACATCGACTCTCTTACCCTTCTTGCCGTTCATAGCGTATGTTGTACCTCCAGCAGTTGCTTGATTGCTGCTGTCTTGATGCCTTCCCATTCCGTGTCCTCCACCCTTAGCCTCCTGAAATTCTCATGCCATTCCCTCTCCATGATCGATCCTTTCACTCCTGCTATGAATGTTGCTTGTTCCACTTCATGGTCAGGTAGCAAAGCTGTGATTTCTGCTCGTAGGGGGGCATATTTCTCTTCCTTTTCCTGAAATTTCTTCTTCAGGCATTCCAGACTTGTAACCCTAAACCCTAAACCCTAAACCCTAAACCCTGTCTTACTGTACAAGATCTGTCTTACTGTACCGTTTTATTTAATTTTACAAGATCTGTCTTACTGTATTACTGTATTATATATGACCGGTACAGTAAGACAGATCTTGTAAAATTAAATAAAACTGATTGGTACAAACCAGGTACTCCTGTCTTAAAAGTAGTTGTAAAACTTACCCAATATATGAGAGTTTCCATAAAGTGTTGATAATAACATTAATTGCCCTCCAACCATCTCATAAACCCTAAACCCTAATTCTAATAAACTCAACTACTACTACTAGGGTTTTTAGGGCTATTATTATTATTATCCTAGTTAGATCCCAATCCGCGATGCCGTGGCGATGTCCTAACTGCAAGGCAAGGGAGCAGCGATGAGATGCTACAACCTTCACTCTCATACTTGATTGAGATGCTTCCTTTACTCCCGAACATCTTTTCCTCTTGATCATTCACTTGCTGGAAGCACTTTGATGGCCTCCTGACTCGAAATACTGCAGATCGATGTCGATCCTCGTACCGATGACAGCACAAAATGCGTAATTTGAATAGCTCCTTGTTGCCGTCATCTGACTTTGCATCTCTTACGTGTTACCATGGATTGGCAATTCTTCTTGGGAAGGCGGTAAGCAATTTGTCTGTTTGAACCATGTGCTTGCTTTGAACGATTGGCTGACATGGTTTTCAATCTTATTGCTTCTTGCTCGGATGGACTGCTTTTGGCATTGGATAGGCGGTAAGTGACGCTTATGAAACATGCTCTCAGGGGACGTTTGGCTAACATGTTTTTTGCAAATTCCTGGTTTTTCCTTGCTTACATGGACTGAATTCGTCTTAATAGAATGTAAGTGTCACTCCATATATGCGGCCAGGGGACGATAGACTGACATGTATTTTGCGAATTCCTGTTTTTTCCTTGGTTGCATGGATGAAATCGGTCTTCATAGGATGTAAGTGTCATATCATATGATGCGCTCAGGGACGATTAGACATACATTTGATTTTACGATTTCTTTTTGTGTCTGCTCGGATGGGTTGCGAATGGGGCTGGATAGGTTGTAAGTATCTTGATTAAATGATGCGGTCAGGGAACAATCGGCTGACATCTGTGTTGCAAATCTTATCACTTTTCGCTCGGATGGATGAAACTTGGGCCCGATAGTATGTAAGTAACGATTATGAATGATGCAGGGAACGATCGGCTGACATCTGTGTTGCAAATCTTATCGCTTTTCGCTCGGATGGATGCAATGTTGCTGGATAGGCGGTAAGTGACGCTTATGAAACATGCTCTCAGGGGACGAAAGACTGACATGTATTTTGCAAATTCCTGGTTTTTCCTTGCTTACATGGATTATATTCGCCTTCATAGAATGTAAGTGTCATATCATATGATGCGCTCAGGGATCGATTGGACTGACATATGGTTTTGCGTTTTTTCCTTTTCGCATCGGCTGGGATGTGAATTGGACTGGATAGTATGTAAGTAACAATCTTGAAAGATGCGGTCAGAGAATGATTGGCTGACATGTATTTTGCAATTCGGGTCTCTGCTGGCATGCTCTGGGTTGCGGCTGTTTTTTTTCTAGTGCTGCGTTTGCTACTACGACGATCAAACTGAAGATAAAAGGCAAGAACGCATGTGCCAGCACTGCAAGGATCGACGTTCCTGCGTGCACAACCTTGAGCAAGATCTTGTATCGTCAAGACCCAGTTGGCAGGGCACCATCGCCAAGATTGAGAAGGTCCGCAAATACGCTAACAACTTGAGGAAGCCGTTTGCCGAGAGACTGGACCTAGTCAAGTGCCACTACATCTTCGGGATGCAAGGGATAGATACCTCTGCTGTCGATGAGTTGAAGCAGCTCCTGTCGCGCGGGGAGCTCGGGAGCTGCTACAACGCCGAGGAAGGCATGCTCAACATGTCTTTGCGGACAGATACGATGAAACGATATGTGATACGAGATCTGAGGATGAAGAGCCTGCCTCGCTGGATCTCCGAGCTCGGTGTCGCTTTTAAAGTCATCGACGTGTCCGGTAACCCCAGCCTCTCCCGCCTTCCCTTGGACGAGCTCTGCAGCATGGAGTCTAGCCTGCAGGAGGTCAAGTGTGAGAGCTGCGTCAGGCTGCAGCTGCCTCCCCCTGAGATCGCCAGTCAGGGAGGAGCAGCTGCTTTCACGTACCTGCAGAGTGTCAAGAGAGACAGCAAGGCGAACAAGCGTATCAACCTCATCCTTATAGGCAACGGAGAGGCAGGCAAGACGAGCGTGCTAAGAGCTCTGAGGTCAGACAAGGACAAGGCGGACAAGATCGAGGTAGACAGGAGGACGATCGGGATAGACCTGCACGAGTGGAAGCCTGAGGACGCTGACGGGCTGACGTTTGACGTGATGGACTTCGGGGGGCAGCAGATCTACGCCAAGACGAACCAGTACTTCATCGTGAGGCGGGCCTTGTACCTGCTGGTGTGGAGCGTGAGGGCGAAGCGAGACAAGCAGAGCAAAGAGGATGGAGGGGGAGGCATGGAGGAGCTGAAGAAGATGATCTCTACATGGCTGCGAGCTACGCAAGCGCGAGTGCCGGGAGCGAGCGTGTTGCTCGTAGTAACGCACATTGATCTTGCCGGGGAGAGCGAGGTGACGGATCAGTGTGAGGAGGTGAAGGCATGTGTGGAAGAGGAGCTGAAGAAGATGGCGGAGGAAGACGATGAGAACATCCTGCCGTTGCACGTTATCAATGATGGCGCGAGCTTCCGGGTGAACTGTCTTGAGGGACATGGAGTGAAGGAGCTGCGACGATCTGTGTGCAAGACTGCAAAGGACCTGCTGTGGTGGGAGGAAAGAATCCCTGGACCTTATCTGAGACTGAGAGAGGCTGTGGAGAAGCGAAAGTCGGGGTCTGTCTCGTACGTCAAGGTAGAGGAGTACAAGGAGATGTTGAGAGAGTCAGGGGTCAACGAGAAAGAGCACAAGGTGGTGACAAGCTTCTTGCACGACATGGGCGTGCTCAAGTACTTCGGTCATGAACTCAGTGCGGATGAAAGCAAGAGAGACCAAGGCAAGTACTCCGTCGAGGACACGGTCTTCATCGATCCCGTGTGGATGATCGATGTGTTCAAGGGGGTGATGCGACATGACTGGGAGCACCTGCTCGACTTCTTCCAGCAGGACCCCCAGCAGGGCCCGACGAAGTCCAAGAAGACGAAGAAGCTGCTGCACCTGGGTATTATAGACGAGGACATGTTGATGTACTTGTGGCCACAGCGAGACAGTGACTTCTGGCGCAATGCGAAGACAGACAAGACATCAAGATCGGAAGAGGTAGGCTTCATCAAGAGCCATGTGGAGGTGCAGGAGGCGGTGGCTCTGCTTCGGGGCTGCGATCTGGCGCACTTCCTTGGCGTGGGGATGAAGGACTTGAAGGATACAGACAACAAGAGCAGAGAGCTGCTGTGTCCCGGCATCATCCCGTCGTTCACGCATGAGCACAAGCGAGCAGTGACGGACAAGGACAAGCAGTCGCTGTGCGCAGCTCTCGAGTGCGAGTACAACATCTTCCCCGCAGGCTTCATTGACAGGCTGGTCGTGCTGTGCGCTGCTCGACACTTTGAGGTAGACTGCAGCGGCTCTATGGCGGTGATGAAGGGCTGGGGCCGGACGCTGCTGGTGAGCTGGCGGGAAGACAATGACAAGCACGTGCTGAGAGCTGATGCGTCGACGAGGCAGCAGATCGAGAACTTGCAAGAGGACTTGAAGCGACTTGAGGCGTTCTTCCCGGGGATGAATCGAAGAAGCAACGAGGAGAGGTCCGGCAAAGAGGCCGTGCAGGTAGGGATCTTCACGCATGGAGAGAGATCAGGAGAATGTGGGCTGGATATTGAAAGATCAGTGAAGGAGCTTTACAAGGCAGAGAACCTCCCTCTAGGTCTTACTTGTCAGATTCATCTATGTGACCGACGTGGAGATGCTGGTGATGAAAGTCTCGTGAACATCTTGTGTATATCGACAGAGTGTGTTGATGAGCAGGGAGCTATGCAAAGAGAAAGTAGCTTCAGCAAGCTGTGGAACACATTGACAGCGAGCAAAGCAGTTATCATCCCCGTCGTATTGCCAGACTACTACGACAAGCAGATCAAGCAGAAGAACAGGTTCAACGATTGGTGGCCGCGGGAGATACAAGGGATGGAGCGATACCGGATCTTTCACGAGTACAAGAAAGAAGATGAAGTATCGAATGATGAATCATCGAAAGACAAAATATCAGTATATGAAAAGTCAATGCGAACGTTGTACGACGGCATCATCAAGAAGCTTCATCAGGGACGAGGAAGCTTCGAAGACTTGTACGAGGTCACCAGTCAGAACGAGCTTCTGTGCCAAGCTTGCTTGCATGATAGGTCTGAGTCTCAACCTGCCTCCCAAGGTGATCGAGCCGTGGGCAGGTTTGATCCGTCGAAGATCAAGGCAGCGCTAGATAAAGAAACCAGGGGTATGACAGACAGGCAGCAAGAGCTGGAGCAGGAATATGTCATCAAACACAAGATCATGATCAAAGCAATCACTTGCACAAGGGGTCATACGACAACCGTGAAGGAGGTGCTGGCGTTCAATGACTCGAGCTCCCCGTGTCCGTCTTGCTTGAAGGACAAGAGAGTCCCGCACTTCTTCAGCCGACCCAAGTGCTTGAGCATGCTCGCTCGCGATCTAACGGCTAAAATTCACTGCGACGGATGTCAGAGAGAGGTGGACGTGCTGGACATCACGCCGCCTCAGGTGTTCTTGAGCTACCAGTGGGGGCACGACAACTCGACGCAGAAGATGGTGAGGGATGTGAAGCGGCGGATCGAGGAGCAGACAAGCCTGCAGTGCTGGTTCGACGTGGAGGGAGGGATCAACCCCGGGGAAGATCACATGCAGAAGATGGAGCAGGGAGTGTCTCGATGCGAGGTGGTTGTGGTCTTTATGAGCGACAAGTACGTCAAGAGCGGCAACTGCAGGAGAGAGTTTGCTCGGGCGTGTGAGACAGAGAAGTACATCATCCCTGTGCTGGTGCCGGTGCTGTATGAAGAAAGTCGAGACTCAAAAGACTTGGAGTCAGAATCAGGCTGGAAGGGCGACAAGGAGGGTGAAGACTGGTGGAAGAGAATTGCGGAACTAGAGAAGGAGACAAGTGAAGCTGCCAACAAGGTCAAGGTCGACTGGAAGTTTCTCGCGTCATTCTCGAAGCCCTTGAAGATTCAAGCAAAGAGGGAGCAGCAAGAACAAGAGCAGAAAGAGAAGAACCATGATGGTTTGCATGTGTCAGGGCTGGAGGCGCTGGTGGCAGCAGTGCAGGCGAGGGTTTACCGGGGAGGCGTCGTATTTCACGACCAAAAGGAACTGCTCAACAGCATTCTTGATCGTACAAGCCTGCTGCAGTCAAAGATGCGGTCAGGGATTGACAACCCTGATGATCTACCTTGACTCTGTGAGGATAAAATAAGCTAGCTAACTGAAGTATACGTGAGCATCAGGAATTCGAATTAGTCGAATTAAACTCACGCATCAATTGACGAAGAAATGGCGTCGTCAATTCACGAAATGACAACCAAGAATCAGACGCAGTATTATCATAACCTTTCCATCTGATCAAGTACTGCACACGACGACCTTTCCCACGACGTGCTAAGATACGATCAACTTCGTAGAACTCACCATCGGGATACACAATGGGCTCAGGCTGTGCAACCTTATTGTTGAAACACTCGTCACGAAGATGATACGGTCGAAGCTTCGAAACGTTGAACACTGTGATCTTATGCATTTCCTGAAATCTGGAAGTAATCTCCAACTTGACTGTGCTGTCAGAAACCTTCCCCACAACAGTAAAGGGACCCACGAAAGGCAACATCATCTTGGGTATTGGCACTGACCACTTCAAATCCTTGGTAGACAACATCACCCTATCTCCAACCTTGTATTCGTAAGACCTTCGTTGTTTCGACAACCTCCTTTCTGTATGAATTTGTTGTACACACAACCTTCGGGAAGGAGGGAGAGCACCAGAGCAACCACTGTGCGGTATGAGTCTTTGGTCCGGTGTACCACATCGCTCCCACTGCTCGGAAGCGTTGGAATAACTTTTCCACTTCACGAGGTACTGCAGTCCACGACCACACTTGCGCTTGGCAAGAATCTGTTCAACTTCGATCTCGGGTCCATGACGAGTTTCGATGCTCGAGGAGCAGCGCAAGGGCGACAGCGAGGGAGGGAGAGAGAGCGAGAAGAAGAGGAGGGGATTGGTTTAGGTGGGTTTAGGTGGATGGGAATGTAAGGGGGAGTGGGAGGGGAGTAAATAATCTGAAAGAGTGGCTCGAGATTAACAGCCTGCTTGCTCATCAGTATCTTCATGCAGTCGGACAACAGCTCGCTTCTCTCATTCATCCTTCCGAAAGAGTGCTCGCAGGTGCCTTCTCTCTCCTCCTCCTCCTCCTCCTCCTCCTCCTCCTCCTGATCCATACTTGATCTCTCTCATGCTGGCAGACATGCTAATGAGGCAGCAGTTGTCGACGAGATTCTCAGTCCGGTAAGGGGTATCAAGACTTGGCCATGCAGCTCTCTCAGCTATCTGGGAGCGCATGCCCGCCTACCCCCACTTGTCATACCCGTACCTATACACCCCTACCACACCTCAGCAAGACCTTAGTACTGATATGATCAGTGCTGCTGCCTTCATTTCCTCCCCCTTCTACCGATGGATCTTCAGTAATCTTGAAAGGTACTGTTCAGTTAGTGGAAGGGACAAACAAGAGCAAGCGGCAAAGGTATGGTCACCACAAACATTGATGCAAGTGGAGGTTTATGTAAAATCGCCAGGTTTTTGTCGCACGAAACTCGTTGATACAACGCATCCGTCAAGTGATCAACTGGCCTTGCTCCATTCGAACTTGTCTACGGCAGGAACGTCAAAACTCAACTGGCTCTCTAACCTGCGTCAGCCTCAGCTGAAGACCCAGAGTCTATCAGAGAAGCTATCGAAGTTCACATGTAAGCCGCTCACGACGCCATGGATCTAATCCCTAGATCAACCGAGCAGCAGCTCGACCAGCGTCCTCATCGATCTCTTCATTGCCGCAGGTCCACCCGTACCTTGCATGCATGCCTTTATTTTCCACATTCTTCACCCTGAAGCTGTTGAGATTCTCCTTTGGAACGACAAACACTATCTCCACCTTCCAGCCTTCATCCTTCCCAATGCCCAAAAGTTGCAGGCACTGTGCCATGTACCGTAATTTAAGGTCATGCGGCTGCCTAGTCGTGACCTGCACAAAGCGCACAAATTTTTCACTCCAGTCAACAATCACTGCATCGTAGCCCCCCTGATTTCATTTCAATGGCTTCAGGCCCACCCTTGCTACTTTTGTCATTTCCCGCAGCTTATTGATTTCCATTGCTGCCAGCCTTATCACGTTACAGCTTTTCCAATCGTCGCCTTTCTCGGACCTCGTGGTAAGCTGCAGCCCTGCCCCTCCTATCCGAGCAAAGAACAGCATCTCAAACAACCAACCCCGAAGTGTCGGATTCTCAGTTGCGTCAACGCGTTCTTCAATCTTCCTCACAAACGATTCTCCAAGCTTCTGTGCTAGCTCCATGGAAACAAACCTGCTGACAAGCGTCCAGTGCACCTCGTCTCGCTTGATCTGTCCTATGTTCAAACATATATTGGCGTGAGCCTCCTACAATCTGATACTTTGACTCGATTTCTCATTCGCATCTTGCTCAGAAATCTTCTTTGCTCGAGAGGGAAAGGAAATGAGAGTGGAGAAAGCAAAGGTGACAGAAGAAACAGAGGAGTTGCAACGGTAAAGCGCGCAAGGCAGTAAACCAAGAAATTGACAACAAGTGGATTACAGAAATTTACACTCACAGAGTTCAATTCATCTTTCTTCTCTGCCTCGTCCTCTCCGCCTTTCAAACGTAGGGGTAGTGGAGATCCAGCGCCTTGGCACGACTTACGGCTCTTGAGCTTGGCATACTTACCTGTCTCAACGGATCGAAGCGCAGATTCGGAGGATAGCAAGAGATGCAAGAAAAAAATTCAATTCCCTCATGATGGACAGTAGAAGTTCTGAAGTTCAAATCAATGTCTCTTGATACCACGAGTATAGCTGAGAGAAATGCGAACGCGAATCAGATTATTTGGATATCTTTCAAGCCTGCAAGCAGAAGTTCATAATTGTGGAGTGGACAGTCCAACTCAGTCCTCTCGTTTGCTCAGGAAATTGTCTCTTTATCTCTGAGGCGTGTTCACTCGCTTCCACCTGGACTCCACTTTACTCATCAGTGCGATGCACATTTTCCTTTGCTTTCCACTTCCCTTCACTTTCCTTCGCTTTCCGTTTCTCATCCTCACCTCACCTCTTGACAGTCTGTTTCTGCTTTGACCTGGCTGGTTGTGATTGATCTCTTCATCTTGGTTACTCTCTAGGCCGGCGGGAGACTCTGGCAGCGGCTCAGATAACCCCACCTCTGCAGCTCAGAGGAAGGGGTACTCTGCCCCCTTCCTCCCATGTATCGCTCGACCTCTTCTCTCTTCTCTCCTCTCTCCCTCTCTCTCTCCCTCCCTCTCGTCTCTCTAATATGCAAACTCGCAAACATGCAGTTCGCTGATGGGAGGGAGCTGGACGGAAGTTTTATGCGCGGAGGAGATGAGAGCTCCAAAAAGGAGGTAGAGAAAGAGATCGAGGGGGTAGTGAAAGAGATCGAGGGGGTAGAGAACGATATTCAGGTTGTAGAGAAAGAGATCAAGAGCGTAGGGCAACAGGAACCGAGGAGGCATGCAGAACTTCTTGAAGACAAGAAGCAGCTTCGCAAGGACAAGAAGCAGCTTTGCAAAGACAAGAAGCAGCTTCGCAAGAAAGAGCAGCAGCTTCGCAAAGACAAGAAGCAGCCAGAGTCAGATGCTGGGCTTGATCACCTCGGCTTGTGGAATGACAAGAAATACTTCCGTGTAGATACCTCTTACTTGATGGTGGTCGGCGATGGGAACAGCCGACACGAGCGTCTGCTCTATTACCCAGAAGCCTTCTTGAAGGAGCATACTTTCCTGAGAGAGCGGGTGCTTGACCGAGGGCACCGACGGCGACGTAATCCCTCTTGTCAGGCTGAATGTTGTAGCAGACGGCTTTTGTGTTCAAGTCGCAGGTAGTGAGGCTGACAGACCAAGGCTGCCGTTTCTGATCAAAGATTTAGGAGTGAGATGCCGCGTCCACCTGCAAGGCGTTCCATTGACAAGGATGGGAATAGCCCGAATACTGCGGCAACGAGGAAACTCTTGGAGGGATTGAGCAGTGTTTCCTCGTTGTACGCCAAGATGATCTGCTACATCAAGCTATGTCATGAAAGAAGTGTCGCGGCTGGCGGTGCCGCGCGCGGCACCATTCTGAAATGAAAAGATCCTTGCAGTGTGGGAGGCGTGAAAGAGCGCCTCCGGGACCCTTCATGAGTCGTCTTGCATCTTTCTGTTTTTGTATCAATGAAATCTCAAAGCATTACTCTACTCTGCTTGGACTCCTCCTCAGTTCAAAGGTGGAAACGCAACCTTCGCCTTCTTCTTCTCCTCGCCTTTCTTCCATCCATATCCCTCCAGCGCCCCACAGTCTTCGACAGGGCTTATCCGGAACACCGGCATCCTCTGATTCAGGATGAGAAAGATGATCTCCACCTTTTCCATGCACGACCTGGAGGAATGCCGAGGGCCGTGAGAGCATCCAGGAAGAAAGAAAGCTTCAGAGCATGCTTCTCTCTCACGGTTACCTGCACAAACACTGCCTTCTTGGCATTCTTGTGTACGATCACAGCATCGTATCCTCCCTGAAGCTCGCTGATCGGCCTAAAGCATACTGCAGTGTGAGGGAGAGAATGATTGCCTTGCAGAGAGATGCGGGAAGGAGCTGCTGCTGCAGAAAGCCTTGGATGGAAAAACTTGTAACGATGAAGCAAGACTCAATAATCACTCAGATGTTGCCGAGTATCTTCAAAGTCTTGGCACGGAGTCGTCTCAGACTGAGCTATCAAGTCACTTTGATAAAATGATTCTCTTGCCTCAAATTCAAGCCTCACTCCTTCGTTTTCTACATGAGACTTCTGGGAACAGAGTGCCATAGTGTGACGAAGCTATCGATCTTCGCGTCTCAAGTATTTTCGCAGACTCTTATCGTCTCGCTCGAAGTCCTCTCTTCCCTGCCAGAGCTTCTCCGCTTGTTCATTGCGGAGGAAGGAAACAGTCACCGGGATCTCCTCAGCACTCGCTATCTCGTCTTCGAATTTCATCTTCAGCTTCTCTTCGTGATTGACATACACCGAGGAGATGCCCAGGAGAGTCATGGAGATGAAGGAAGTCACCTCGTTGCCTGCTGAGGCGGTGTATGTCTCGACCTTCTCCTTCTTGGCTTCTTCAATCTGCTGCATAAACCACTCTCTGGATGCGTCACTCCATCCAGTCAAGCTCACGTCGTGCCTGCTGACATGTCGAGCGGATGGCTTCTGCGATAGCGTCGGGGGTGCATCCCTCCACAGCCTTGCAAGCCTGGGCTGTCCTACTGTTCGGATAACGCTTCGCGAAGCTCTTCACTCTCTCGACGAGATCAGCTTCGAGGACCGAGGCATCCACAAGCTCGCCCTGTGTGTATTGGCATGATCTCCGATACAGCAGGTTACGAACACTTTCATCATAATGAAGAACCATACTTAGAAAGCTATTTGAACTATACAAACCTCTTGCTCGCAGCTTCCTTGGCGCCCTGGCGGCTTCCCCTACACCACGCGTGCAGCCATGGTGCCTGAAATAACCGGCGCTCTAAACCCTAAACCCTAAACCCCGGGCCGGTTCAACGGGTTCACTTGCCAAGTTGACTGTCTGTCGAACTTGAAAGCCAGCGTGGCAGGTTTATCATATTAAGAGCAAGAAAGGCCGCCCCGCGGCAAACTTGGCATTACTGTCAGTATGCAGTACCAAGTTGGCAGCAAGTACCTGCTCCGAGGCTCGGAAGGTACTCGATGTTACTGTGGCCCTGTTTCATTGCCGGAATTCATGTTGTCGCTGACTCTGTACGGTAAATGGTACGGTGGCGACACGGGCAACTGTTTGAGTCTCACCCCCCCCCTTGTGTCTATCAGCAGCATTAAGTTTGAGAGAGGAGAAGTGGGCGACGCCGAGGGACTTCGGCGAGGCTGGTGGAAGCAGAATGAACATAAGAATAAATTTCACATCAGATCCGAGTAGTCGTCTCCCAGCGAGTAGTCGTCTCCCAGCGAGTAGTCGTCTCCCACGACATCCCTGACTCTATCTCAGGAATAGCGTCCTGAACAGCCGCAGGCGCATTTCCAGCAGCTCGTCGGCTTCCATCCTCATCATCGCCGCCTTCCCCAGCCAATCTTTCTTCTCCTGCATCTCCATGATCTTCTGCTCAATGGTCCCTTGGCACATGTAGCGGATGATGGTGACTGGGCGCGTCTGCCCGATGCGGTGGAGCCGATGCATCGCCTGCTCATCAACTGCCGCGTTCCACCATGGTTCCATCATGTAAGCTCTCGACGCCATGGTGAGCGAGAGCCCCACGCCTCCCACCTAGAAGGAGGTCAGAGCGAGGCAAGGGGAGCAGGGGGAAGGAGATCGAAAGGATTGTGACCTTGGTGCTGAGGAGGAGAAGGGCGCCTTGAGGGTAAGTGTCGAAGTCTTGTATCAGCCGCCGGCGCTGGAGGATGCTCGTCTTGCCATCAATGCGAAAGATGGGGATGCCAGCAGCGATCATGGCACTTTCTATCTCATCCAAACATGAGAGGAAGTTGGAAAACACGACGGACTTGACTGTCTTGTCTGCCTGCAGAGCCTCCTGCACATCGAGGAGAAGCGCATGAATCTTGGGGTGAAGCCTCTGCTCCTCCTCTTCCCGCTCCTCCTCTTCCGCTTGCACCCGATCCGTCTGCCTCTCCCCGTCCTCGTCCTCGTCGGATGCGTTGCGAGCAAGGTTCTGTTGAGCCTCCCTCGTTTGCTCTACCGAGAACACGTCGCCCTTTGAAAATTTGCCGCGGCATAGGGGACAGACAGCGTCCCCGCCGGAAGAAAGTTCCAGGAGCTTCATGACACAGTCCTCGCAGAAGCAGTGACAGCAGGACCGAATTACCCGCTTCGTCTCCTCGTCGAGGTCATCCAGGCAGACGACACATTCCATGGTTTCCTCCTTGCCAGAAAGCTTCTCCAACATCTTGTCCGCCTCCTCCCGCGTGAGCAGCTTCGTCGCGTTCTCCTCGTCTCCTGCCTGCTGCGCTTTCTTCCTCTCCATATAACTCAACACGTACCTTGCCCTCTCCATCCTCTGCTGGGAGACCCCGCGAGAGGAGCAGCAGGTCTGTCGGAGGCGGAGGATACACTCGAGCACTGAAGAGTACCTCCTCATGACCGCTGTTCCTCCATGCTCGTCGAGGGCAAAGAAAACAGAGCTGGCGGACTCGAAGAGCAAGTTGTACATGTGGAGGTGATGGCCGTGGAGACGGACAGTGTGAGTCTGGATGGAGAGAGGAGGAAGAGAAGAAGCGAGGAGAGCCTTGGATCGCCTCAAGCAGAATGCCTGCATCACCACCCGCAGTCGCGTGATGCCGAGGGAACCCTGTGTCTTCAAGAGCCTGTCAAGGAAAACCAACGGAATTAGGGTAATTAAAAGTTGAGAGGAGGAGGGAGGAGGAGGAGGAGGAGGAGGAGGAAAAAAGAGGTTTCACTTTTTGACATATGTCAGCCAGGTAGAATACTTGTCGAGCGGTTCCACTCTAAGAAACTGCAAGAGAGACTGGATATCGTCCACATCATTCTGCAATGGCGTTGCTGTCAAACACCACCGGTTGATGGCCGTCAGTTGCAGACAAGCTCGATGACTTCTTGTTTTCCTGTTCTTGATCCAATGCGCTTCATCGAGGATCACTCGCCACCATCTCATGTCGAAGATGTCGATGTTCTGGTTTCCGATGATGTCTTGTTTCGAAGATCGTCGTCCTGTATGATACAAGAGTGATGCAAGATGATAGGATCCACATGCAAACTCACCGTCCTTCTTGGCATGTGTTGCATTGCGATTAAAGAGCCATCTTTGATAAAGATTTCTCAAGGTCTCATAGCTTGTAAGAACAACATCGTAATCAGACAGACTGCGTGAGGACACGTTGCAATTTCTTTGCAGGTACTTCGAGTGCAGTATCATCTTGGTCATCTTGCCATCCTCAATGTGCCTTTCGATCTGCGAGTCCCAGCTTGTCAAGACAGAAACCGGACAGACAATTAGTGTCTTTGCTCGCTTGCATCCACTTTCAGCCTTGTCAGCTCGGAGAGCGCGATCGGGATCGTTGGACAGGATGAGAGAGAGAACCTGTATTGTTTTGCCTGTTTGAACCGCATCACATCATTTGAAGGAGACAGTTGCTCAACATGCAGCTCACCCAATCCCATGTCATCTGCGAGAATTCCACCGAAGATAGGTTCAGGTCGTGAGGTCCTCCGGACTTTTGCGATCACGCTTTCGTAGTGAGATATCCCTCCATACCCCGTCACTTTCTTCCAGAGAGCTGAGTAGACGAATTCATTAGTGCTAGAACGATTGCTGACGTTGTCAGGTTTGAGTTGGCTGTGGAGGTTGTTCCTGTTCCCATCGCTATCGATCAGGTAGCAGTCTTCTTTGTTCAGTGATGCGTTTGTACAAGTGCTCAGAGTTGCGTTTTCTCCTCCTTCCCCATCTTGTCGACATTCTCTACTCAACATCCAGTTAATCCCTCGCAACTGGTAATCGTACAGAGTAGTTCGTAGCCCGAGGGTTCGCAATGTTTCCATGCGGACAAGGGAGAGATCGAGGGAGCTTGTAACATTCTGCAAATCATCAATGATACCCTCCAGCGACTCTTGTGAGTTCTGTACAGTCCCAGCTGTCCGGTTGATCACGATTGGGTTGTCAAAGATTTCTTGGGTAGCATTCACTATGGTGAAGGGTAGTCCTGACCGTCTCAAGGCCTTGATCGCCCTCTCTCGAACATTACTGCCTCCTGACAGTCTGACGTCGCAATGCCACACTTCCTTTCTCTCCTTCTCATCGTTGCGATCCTCTCCTTGCAAACTTTCGTTTTCTTGAAGAATTTTCTGCAGGTACACTCGCGCCCAACAGCGCTTCCTCCAGGATACTGATGGGATGAATTTGCAAAGAAAACGGGCGACTGGTCCGTCCACGAAGCCTACAAGTTGATAAGTTTCGTAAATCTGCAAGAATGTCAATCATTCAAAAGAGGATGAAGTAGTTTTCAACACGAAACAGGAGTTGAAATCCAATCAGTTCATCGCAAAACCCTAGAGTTTGCGAAGAAGCAATGGTTCATCTGAAATCTTCGATATCATATCATCCCATCTCACCTGGCAGACATTTTTCAATATGTCTATGTCTACTTCAAATCCCCAGTGCACATTGACATCTCTCATGCTCTTGGTGAAAACACATGTCGCGTTCATTCTTGCAATGAGCGTACTCGTCCGCTTCTGAGGCTCTCTGTTCGACGATCTCCTCCTTTCCACTCTGCGATGCAAACCGAACGTGAAGGGACTGGCTGTAGGATCCACACCTGCTGCAAGCACTTAGATGAAGACAGGAAGGAGAAGACAAACGGACGGAGACTTGGCTGACGGTGAAAGCAATCGGGAGCTGCAACGGCTGCTTGCATTAGCATGGAGTTTGAATAAGAAAGAAGAGAAGTAAAGGAGTAAAGTATGGAGAATGGAGCCACGAGGAGGTGGTGGAGGATTAGGAAAGAGGAGTAGAAGGGAGGAGGAAGGAGGAAGGAGGAGGAAGGAGGAGGAAGGAGGAGGAGGAAG
>NW_005434524.1:22187-45172 GCF_000315625.1 Guillardia theta CCMP2712
GGGGGGAGGAAGAGGAGGGGGGAGGAGCAGGAGCAGGAAGGATGAGGAGGAGGATGAGGATGAGGGAGAGAAGCAGGAAGGAGCAGGAGCAGGAGCAGGAGCAGGAAGGGGAAGCAGGAGGAGGAGCAGGAGGAGGAGCAGGAGGAGGAGCAGGAGGAAGGAGTAGGAGGAAGGAGGAAGGAGGAAGGAGGAGGAGGAGGTGGTGGTGGTGATGGTGGAGGAGGAGCGAGGAAGGAGGAGGAAGGAAAGCTATCGAAGCAGCAGAGAGGAGCAATCCAAAGGGAGATGAGAAGGAAGCGAGGGAGGATGAACAGTCACAAGGGCAGAAACAAATACGCACAGCTTCCGAGGAGCTCCGATGAAAATCGAGATCCTTTCCAGGGATTACGAACAGCAGAGAAAGCAATGTTGGCTGTCTCTTTGGCATCGTCGTCAAGATTGCTGCAGACAGAAAACAAATCATAGGGAGTTAACATGAAAATCTTTCGTCACTTGTATCCGCTGATCTCGCTGGCTCGTCCAACAGCATGAGACGGGACTTGTTCTGTCACTGACTGGTTTCCTTGGTCGAGATTGCTGATGATCCATCTGCTGCCGTAGCTCACTTGAGACCACTGCCAACTCCAACCACCTCACGGCATCCTCGACGTCTCCTTGCGGATCCTGAGCGACAGCCCTCTGCAGTGAAGAGTCAATATGATATGATGGAGTGCTCTGCAGCGACCTTTGCCGTTGACCTCGATGCTCCCATCTCCATTAGCCGCGTCACTTTCCTCTCCAAATCGTTGCTCATCGCCCCTGATGCGATAAGATGAGGGGAGCAGGGAGGGAAAGGAGGGAGAGAAAGGGGAGATTGGGGTGTCAGTAGAACCATCACCTGAGCTGCTCTCCTCGTTATCAGACTGCCAGTCGTTTCCTCCACCTGAGCTGCTCTCCTCGTTATCAGACTGCCAGTCACTTCCTCCTCTACACGGATGTATGCGACTCCGGAGCTGACAGATCCTGGAGAATGTGCTGCTGCTACCTCCGACTGCCTGTTGTACCCTTGATTGCAAGGGAGGACAGAGGAGCAGAAGGATGACGATCTTGAGCATCTTCGTGATCATCTGATCGGGAGACATCCAAGCCCTTGTCATGCATCCTCACTCGACCATGAGCATGTGGGAACCCTCCTCCTTCTCCTGCTCCCTCTCCCTGTCCTGTCCTGTCGGGTAAGGTTATACACCCTACCCCTCATGAAGGACTTTTTAATTACCAGAAAGGGATTAAATGCCCCTGCCCCTGCCCCTGCCCCTGCTCCTGCTCCTGCCCCTGCTCCTGCTCCTGCTCCTGCTCCTGCTCCTGCTCCTGCTCCTGCTCCTCCTCTGCCCTCTCTTGCGACTGCAGCTCTATGTGTCCGTCTCTCTTGTCCATCGAGAAGACATATGAAGCAAGCCTTGCCCTACCTTCGTCCTCCCTTTCCTCCTCTTTCCCTCTTTCCCTTCTCCCTCTCTTCCTTCCTCCTTCCTCTCCTTCCCTTCCCTTCTCTTTCCTCTTTCTATCGCTTCTCTTTCCTTGTCTCTCCCTCACATCACCTGACCTCTCCCTTCCCCCTCCCTTCCCTTCTCTTTCCCTACCCTCGATCCTCTCCTCTTCCTCAGCTTATCCTACCGAGCTCTGTCAGGACCCCTCCTTTATCTCTCCCTCCCACCCCTACCCCACGGTCCAACTCATTGAGGGTCACGTTGTCCTCCCGGCTGCACTACAAGGGCCCGGGCCTGTGGAATGTACGGTCCCGGCCCGGGCCCCGGGCCGTGACTGAGACTCACCTCTCAGCTCCAGCTGTGGGGCCACGTGAGGATGCAAGCTGCACACCCGACCTTAGCAACTTAGCCCGGCACAGGCCCTGGTGACAGCATTGCCCGGGGATTCGTGCAAGACATGGGAAGGCCCTTGCAGGTCCTCAGAGCAGGTAGTGATATCGACAGTGGCGGCCAAGGTCGTTCTTCCCAAGTACCTGGCACTGAGGAGCTCCATCGAGGTGCCGGTTGTGGGTAGGGCCCCGGCAGCCCACGGGCGCAGCCTTCAGCGCAGGAAACTCGATCTCGCACTGGAGCATTATGAAAATCGGGATCTTCACAAGCAAGACGCACCCTCACGGGGGCAGGCCTGTCTCCATCCCGTAAGATCCACTGCAGCTGACTTGGTGAATTTATTTAGGACCTTATTCACGTGCTTCTCATGGAGGATAGCGTCGCCCGAGGCCTCTCCAAATATGAGCTGATGACGAGAGGCTTGAATATTGCCAGGGTCAAGCCGCAAAGGAGTGTCTTGGTAAATCTGATCGAAGTCATCAGTCCGCCTGCACTGCTCAGCAGCGGCTGGTCGCAGTGCAGGATGAGGTCCCCGGGTGACTGTGCGTGGAGGGCGACCACGTATGAAAGTTAATGCGACGCGTGGCCGAGCGAGTACCATAGGTGTGCGACAACCGAAAGGCCGCGTGTGAAGCTCTGCAGCGCTTGGCTCGTCAGACAGCGGAGCCTGGGTAGGTGGGGCCTCAGACTGCGAGGATCTGGCAGGAAGGGGCCCAGGATAGCCCCAGTAACTCCAGAAGATGAAGGTAATGAACACCGTTGAAAAGCCTAGGCTGAGGTACCCCTACCATGGAATGCCACAGCTCCCGGCCCTCCGTCTCTTGTGCACCGGCCTCCTCCTCCACGCCCTGGTTGCTTCCGTATTAGATATTTTCAGTGTTGTTGACCTCCGGGCCCTGCTTAAGTCCGAGCCCGGTTCCCTTCCTGGTGTCGTATCCTCCTAGCCCCTCTTCCCTCCCCACTGTCATCATGTGTACTGAGTCGGCCACTGTGGCAGGGCTAAACCTTCACTAAACCCTAAACCCTAAACCTTCACTAAACCCTAAACCCTAAACTCTCATCCTGGCATCTCATCCTCCCATCTCATCCTCGCATCCCCTTGCGGTTTGTCTTGCTTCACACAGTCCCACCGATACTTCCACATTCCAAATCCTAGAGATCCGGATCCTCTTTCATGACGAAATCAACATCCCACCAGCTTTAGATTGTGCTGCTGTGACGAGCACTACCGACTTCTTCCAAGTTGAGGCCGCAAGAAAAGGCTTGGCGAGACTTCCATGACCTCCATTCATACTGTGCACGAGACACAACGAAGTCTTCATGACATGCGGGAGGTCGCAGTCCTGGGTCGCGCAGAGAACACATGTCGCAGAAACGTTAGTGTCGGACAGCAATGAGGATCAAACAACCGCAGTGGATTCCCCCAAATCACAAACCATAGATACAGCGGGGAATTTGCTCAAGAACAGAAGAGGAAGTTACGCCACTGTTACAGATGCAGTTACCCTCAGTCCGCATAATGGATCCATTGATCAGGACGTTAACTTCTCCGGCAGGACGAAAGAAAAACTTGCTTTTGGGGAAATGGAATAAGTACATCATCGCATTCATATGTTCTTAATTATTTGGTATTTCCATTCGTGGTACAACAAACAAAACTGAATTCGAGATTCATCATAAGAAAACGCACGGTTTGGCTGCTTGCTCAAGAAACGCAGCAAACACTGACTGCTGGTCTGTTTGGGTCTGACGAACTGACCAATTCGAATTCCTGTCAAAACCAATCAATGCGACCCTTGCACCTCATCAAGCAATTATTCACCTGAGATGTTGCAACATCCTTGCGGAAATTTTGCAACCGTTCTGCAAGTTTAATTGTCGCATACTGCATGGGAGTGTAGCACAATTGAGTTCTTACCTACATCAAAATTCGAATGATCTCCATGTGCCCGTTTCCAATGCAAAGTGCAAAGGGGTCTGCAAGCAATATTTATGTGAAAGTGCAAGCAATATTTATATGAAGTGATCCACCTCCCCGTCTTGGTTTTGGGCATTGATGTTTGCTCCAGATTCCAGCAACAAATTTACAACTGCTTGCTGCCCAACACAGCACGCATAATGTGGTGGCCTCCTGCCACACGACCATCAAAGCACTTCTAACTCCCTCAGACAGCACAAACCCAATAGCTGCTGGTGGAGTTAGAAGTGCTTTGATAGCTTCTCTTCCGCATCTCACTTGTCGCAGGACGGGCCAACGCACCCAAGCATCAAACAAGACTGGTCGAGGAGGTGAAGAGCGGCTGCCGGAATCTTGAGACCTGCCTCAGGTCGGAGGGGATCAGAAACCTCGAATGCAACTCTATGCTAAACGCCGGAGAGAAGAACGGCTAGGCTTACGGAGAAGACGACTCTAAGGTAGGAGAAAACGATGATAAGGAGAAGTAGGAGAAGTGAGAGAGAAAAACTGCAATTTTGCGGTTTATGTAGAACTGATGATTCCTGTCCCCTCCCTCTTTTCACCTTCACCTCAGCCTGACACTAGGAGCCGGAGAGGATCTGGCGGAGAATGTTCCTGCTCACCGGTTAGGAGGAGAGCAAGGAGAACAAGTAAGCAGAGCAAGCAAACCTGCTCTCGTGTTCGAGCAACACGCAGACGGCATGGTAGAACATCGCCTGCATGCTGTCTGCGCCCGTTCCGTCCTCGAGGAGCTCGTTCACCTCCCGCGGAATCTCTAGGATGGTCGTCTGCTCATCCCCCACCTGAGCATGGAAGTGTCCCGAAACCTTTTGCTGGACGAAGTTGGTGAGGCCGAAGCAAGCCCCTGGGTCGAGGATCTTGTAAACATCGTCAAGCCGCTTCAGCTTGACTTGTCCCGTGAACACAAAGAAGATGCTTGCCGTCCTGTGCGCCAGGGCGAACTCGCTCCTTCGCTCCAGCCGATGGACTTTGCCGTACCTGTCCAGAATGCTTGCGAACGAGGGCTGCCGGTGAGCTGCCTCGGTACTGGCGCTGGCCTTGTGATCGGCGATGTTGCGCTTGAGGAGGCTGAGGACCTGGAAGGCACGATGACAGGAGGCGAAGGCCAGCTCGAAGGTGTTGTAGAGGGTAGAGGAACCCTCACAATCTGTGGAGACGCGAATGATAAGCGTGGTCTGCTGGTAGCGATCCTTGAACGCAACGCTCTCCATGGCAGCGACAGGCATCAGCTGCGATTGCAAGTCGATGACGGGGCCGTAGATGAGCGGGTCTAGGATCACATACCTGTTGAAGAACATGATCCTCATCTTAACCTCCTTCCGCAGCTCCGGGCGTCTCAGCTTGCACTTGAACGTGCGCAGCAGTCGCTCCGTCAGCGGCAGCCCAAAAGTACGGATGCAGCTCGTACGGAGTCGCTCCTTGGCGTCCTGCTCGGGGAGGATAGAACGATCGTTGAGTGCCTTGAGGGAGGCCATCCGGATCATTTCCATCTGGATGCGATCAAGTCGTATGGCAAGCAGGATGCTCAGGGACTTGTAAAAGCTGCTCGTCTCCCTTGCTGTCCGTAGCCCCTCGATGGAAATCTTCTCGACATCTATCTCCTCGCTTCCACTCTTCTCTCTGTTGCTCCTCAGCAGCTCGCGATCTCTCGCCTGGTCATTTTCCTGGCTGCCCTGCGACTCTTGCGACACGATCAGCTTCTGGATGAAAAACGTCTTGTAAGGCTTGGGTGACGAGATTCGCGTCAGGTCCTGCTGGTTGCTCTCCATTCTGCTCGATAACTTCGAAGCCTGCTGGATCTGCGAGATCCACATCGCTCTTTCTTGCTCGTTTAATGCCGCGCAGTAGAAGGTGCGATTCTGCATGACGTCTTGGATCGCGAAGGCCCACAGGCACTCGCTGTCCGCATGCTCCGACACATGGCAGTCGCGCAGGTTAATATTTCCCTTCGCTACCTCATTGCCTTTGAACGCACCCTCACTCGAGTAGTACTCCAGCTGCTGCCCCTTGAGCACAAAGTAGCGGTCCTTCCAGGACAAATTGTACCAGCCTCGCTTCTTGAGGACGCCTCTGCGAGAATGTGAGGAACGGAAGCAGATCAACAGGTACACAGAGAGGAGATATAGACTCACTGGTGGACGGAGCGAAAGTAGGAGATGTGCAAAAGACTCGTGGTCTGCCCTTCTGCTTGACTCGCTTGCACTGTACGGCCTCGCTTAACCAGGCAGATTACCTGAGTCTTGTCCTCGCGAGCTCGCAGACTCATGAAGGTCCCGTCGTAGAGGAAGTCAGCACCGAGCACCACGGAGCCGGAGCCGAAGATGCACAATATGGGTACACGGACGTTCTGCCTGTTGTTTTCATCGGGGATGCTGTTGCCGAGGCTGTGAAACTGCACCATCACATTGTTGTCATCTTTCAAGACTCCCTCCACCGCCCCCTTCTGGATGAAGTAGACGTAGTCGTTGCGGAAAGACTCTTTGGTGAGGTACTCGCCCTTGCGCAGCGTCATGGAGATTGCGAACTCGTTGTGGGTGAACATCAGCTGGAAGGACCTGATCTGAGCCTCAATCAGTCGGTCGCTTGATGCCCCGTCGAAGAACAGCAGCTTTGTTTCGGGCTTGAGATGAACTTGCAGGTGAAATGTTTGGTCAAACATCTGATTCGAGCTGTCCTTATGCAACATGTCCACGTTACGCTTGTGGAAAACAATCAAATCTCTCCCTTCGTAGAAAGATGTATGGAACATGACGAAGAAAGCGAGTTTGCGCTTGGAGTTCATCCCAACATTCTGGAAGACACAGGGCAACGTCAAGCATGAAACTTAAAGACAGCGAGAGAGGAGGAGAGCAGAGAGGGAGAGAACAGAGAGGAAGGATAGCAGAGGGGGAGGAGAGGAGAGTGGGAGGAGAGGAGAGCGGGAGGAGAGGAGAGCGGGAGGAGAGGAGAGCGGGAGGAGAGCAGAAGGGGATGAAAGCTCACCGGATGGATAAAGAAGTCTATTCTCACATCTGCCCAGATTAAGACATCCGTGCTAAGCTCAATATAGACTCCATATGGCTCAGACTCCGACTTTGTTTTCATGACCTCTTGCGGGGGAATCAAGTCGAGAGAGTCCAACACGACTGTCCTCTGACATTTCACGACGTAACTGCAGGCCATTGGTTAACAGCCGTCGAGTCGACCACGAGAGACAGACAGGGTTGGAGGGGGGAAAGGAGGGGCAGCAAGAGCAGCAAGAGTCCGAGAGAGAGAGAGCGAAAGACAGGAGGGCGGGAGCAGAAGACTTAAAGCAGGATCACCTCATGCGTACCGACTTGTACTTTTCCATGAAGCGATTGCAGCGGAGCGTCAGTTTCTCCATGAAGCGGTACTTGACACTCCAGGGGTCTACCCCACTGTACAGCACGGCTTCCAGGTAGTAGACATAGCGCAACTGACTAGGGCCCTGCACACCTTGGTTGTGCTTCACATTGCGTCTGCCTACCCCATCTTCGATATCCTCGTCCAGCCCATCCTCAGGGATATAGTCTTGCGTTCGCCGGTACGTGAAGAGCTCCAGAGCGTCAAGAGCGCATCTCCTATGCCCAGTCCACATGAGGAGGCCGGCGATCATCACACCAGTCCTCCCCTTCCCTCCTTTGCAGTGCACTGCGATCGTGTTCTGACGGTCTCTCGACATCCAAGCACACGACTCCTGACACATGAAGATGAGCTCCGACAAGAGCGGTGGCGCGTGATCTTCGAAGGGAATTCTCTGCACTTGGTTGAACAGCAGCTGGGGATGGTAATTCCCCATGACGCCGTCCGATGAGTTGTAGGTGTCGCACAAGTTGAAGATGAAGAACTTTCCATAGTGCCGCTGAGACAGAAAGCGAGAGACCATATGGATGTCGTTTCGAAAGGCAGTGTGTCCTCCGAAAGCAGGAGCCGACATGGCGATGATCCTGTCCGTTATGTAGGTGAGATCCAAGTTGTAGCCATGCTTCTTGTATCTCCTCTTGTTCTGTGGAAGCGTGTTAGACAAAAGTTATTCAGCTCATCATCTCTACCTGAGAAACTGCCTTCCTCAGCTTCTTGCTCACTGCCCCACTCAGCATTCTCGCTCTTCTCACGGTAATCAGAACGCGAACGAATCGCATGACCATGGCGATTCTAGAAAAGACGCGCAGGCTTGTGGCAGTACTCTTGGTGGACTGGAGGCTGCTAGCTACCCCGCTTTGAGATTCAAAGATTTGCTTGACGACCTAGGAGAAATCAAACTTCAGCAACACGTTTGAAAGCTACTCATTCAAGCCTCACCAGCACTCCAATGCTCAACCAAACCACGAAGAAGTCAAAGATGTTCCACATGTTGCTCCAAAAGCGCTTGCGTTGAGCAATTTGCCTCAAGCTGAGCTCAAGGAGGAAGAGCGACATAACTGTGAAGTTGACGGCAGTTTGCCAGGGCTGCTCAGAGTCAGTCGAGTAGTAGAACGTGTAGACCAAGATGTTGGAGAGATCCAACATAACGAGGCCCAAAACCATAATGTTGACCCACATGGACTCCATCGCCTTTTCTAGTCTTTCTCGCCAGTACAACTCGGAAGGCTCCTCGTCATAGTCGATGTCTTTCTCGTCGGCATCGGCGAAGAGATCGTCTACCTCGGGCTCAACTTGCAGTTCCGGAGTCCGAGAAGGGAATTTCAAGTTCACTTGAGACCCTCTCCTTTCTGGGTCCGGAGGGCGCTCGGCACGTTTGTATGAGAACGAGCCTGATAAAGAGTGACTGCTTTTGTGAAAGAAATATCCAGCTGAGATGGAGGAGAGACGGTGCAACATAGAGATGCTGATTTCCCGACTCTCAGGTCGAGACTCACACATTGAAAGAGACTTAGACAATGTAGGAGGATACCAAGATCGATGCGTGGGCAACATCTCCAGTTCCACATCGACCTCACACGGAAGGCCGTCCTTTCCCATCACAGGATCTCCCGAAGTTGTGCATAGAACAAAGGTCAAGTGCTTTGCAGTCTCGACGAGCGAGCACAAAACAAGCAGATCCACAGAAACCTTGCCCACATAGTCATTCGAGCTCAAGCGGTCCCAATCGAAGCATTCGATCAACAAGCCAATGCCACATGACGCCCCTTCACTCACTTGCAAGCTCTTTGCGAACTCGATATGCAGCTCATGAACAAAAAACTCGAAGCTTTCACGATACGAGTACTCGTAGACATTCTTAGCCACTTGAGTCGATCTCTTCTGCTGATCGAACGTAAGAACGAGGAAAGGATCACATCTGCCGTCCGCGTCCATTTGAGGAAGATGTCGAACAGCGAGTTTTCTTGCATGAAGCATCATATGTTTTGGAGGTGGACCAGCTCTTTGCTCCGGGACGTGTCCATCCTCAAGAACATCACTCTGTTCCACGTAGCGGGCGTCCGTGAAGGGATAAATAAAATCTCCGGGAGACAGAACCTCAGTCCCCTGCAGCTCCCTTCTGTCTTCCATGTGCGAAGGAGACATGTTGTCATCGGAGTCCTGGATACGAGCCCGGGTAGGGGCTGGGGTCGCAGAGAGGGAGTTGGTGTCCAAAACTATTTCTCCACGGATGTTTCCTTCAAGATTGAAGGTCCGACTGAGGTCTCCTCCATCCACCAGGATCCGTTCTTCGGCCGCCAGAACGAGACCCGAAGGTTGAGCATGTGTAGTTTCTGGACATTGAGCATATCCTTCAGCCTCCTTACGCCACTCCGAGGCTCCCTCAGAAGCGACAACGATGTGCATGTGCTCATCGTTGTCGAGGGCCTAAAGTTAACTTACAACCCACCCCTATCTATAAGTACGATACTGGTACCCCCACATACCACCTCTAATACGGTCCAAAAGACCCGGTCATGTGCCACCCTTACCCCTGGCTAGAAAATAATTTCACAGATTGCTACCCGCCGTCTTTTCCGTCGCACCCACGCCAGTGGCAGTCCTTGGAGTCCTTCCGAGGGTCCTTGAGAGGCCTCAGGCCCGGCCTGCTTGCTAGCATCACCTCTCACGATCATCAGTATCGTGAGACCCCTGCCTCCAACCCCAAGGTAGTTGCAGGGTCCTCAGCCGCCAAGTTTGTTCCGTGTAAAGAACAACGGCAGGTCCGGGGCCAAACAGTCACCTCATCGTTGCTGTCGTTATCGTTGTCGTTCTCGTGTAGCACATGAAACATGATTTGAATCAAATCATTTCAACGAATGCATCAAACTTCAACATTCGAATGACCCGGTCTATTGCGCTACTCCACACTTGTAATCTCAACATTGCTTGCCATGAGCATACGTGGAGACGAGTGTAGGTAGGTAGAGCGCGCTTGCGCTGCTTTCAACCCGTCATGCCCCCGCCCATGCACACATTCTCCCCTCTCCCTCCTCCGGCGCTTCACCTGTAAACGATGATAGAAGAGTCTGTATGTGAGAGTGGAGGAACCTTTCTTGATTCCTTGCCACATCCACGTGTCAGGCTTGTAGCTTACCGCGTCTAGCTCAGCTCGCCTACCCAACCAGCGGACACATGCGATGCCGCCTCCTCCCCTCATCTCACCCCACCATCACCATCGCAGACAGGGCAAGATAAGACACAGGCAGGCCTTGCTACCGCTCCTGTCCTGATCTCGCCTCGCACTTCTCGTCCTGCTCAGCCTCGCAGCACAGGGGGAGGGAGGGGGGAGCTGCCAGGTCCCAACGTGCCCCCGCGTGTTTTGGCGTGTCGGGGTCGAGGGGGCCCATCTTGATAAAGGCTTCCCCCCCCTCCCCCCCTGTCTCGTGACTTGCTATATTTAGCATCGAATCTATGACCCACCCCCTGGAGCAATGCCACTACCCCCTGTAGGGGCCCGCCTCATGGGAGAGACAGCGCGAGTGTATTATATCATCGTACACTCTCTCGTACTCGTGTGGAGCATAGGCTGCCGACCTCTGCGCCGACTCGCTCCTTCACTCGCCCACGTAGACCAGCAGGGGCGCGATCAGCTGCAAGGCTAGGTACGCGTCGCGATCTCGCTTCACTCCGAAGACCGCCCCGCTCCACTTGTGAAGACACGCTTTCACCTGCTCCCTCCAGTCAGCTCCTCTCCCCTCCCCTGGGCCTCCGCTCTCGCGGCCTTGGTGCTCACTCTGAGGTCCTCAAGAGGTACGGTCAGGGCGGTGTTGATCTCCGGCTCATAGGAGGGGAAGAACCGCTCGCACAACCGCTCGTACGTCCTCACCCGGTCTATTGCCCTCCTCATCTTGAAGCTCCAGACCGTGTGCACGACTCGGAAGCCCTCGAGGCCCCTCACGTCCCTGAGGACCCTCTGGATCCTTCTGGCTACTGCCCTCAGAGTGGAGCGGGCGGAGGAGGCGGAGCGAGCTCCGACCACGACCATGCTGCCGCTCTCGTACACCTTGACGACGGTGGAGTGCAGCGGGAAGCGCAGGGTCACAGAGCGAGCGTTGGTGAGATCTCCCCCGTACTGGGAGTTTCTCAGCCTGGACGCCAGCAGCTTGGTGTCGAGGCGACGAGGCCCGGCCAGCCTCGCGCGGGCTACGACATTGACCCTTGCCGACGAGACGAGCGCACAGTCGCAGCGAGGAAGAGCAGAGATCAACCCGTCAGACTCGTCTCCATCAGCCACGAGGGCGACTTACGTTCTAAGGTCCGAGAAGTTTTCATCAAGGGTCATGGTCTCAACATTGCTTGTCATGAGCATACGTGGAGACGAGTGTAGGTAGGTAGAGCGCGCTTGCGCTGCTTTCAACCCGTCATGCCCCCGCCCATGCACACATTCTCCCCTCTCCCTCCTCCGGCGCTTCACCTGTAAACGATGATAGAAGAGTCTGTATGTGAGAGTGGAGGAACCTTTCTTGATTCCTTGCCACATCCACGTGTCAGGCTTGTAGCTTACCGCGTCTAGCTCAGCTCGCCTACCCAACCAGCGGACACATGCGATGCCGCCTCCTCCCCTCATCTCACCCCACCATCACCATCGCAGACAGGGCAAGATAAGACACAGGCAGGCCTTGCTACCGCTCCTGTCCTGATCTCGCCTCGCACTTCTCGTCCTGCTCAGCCTCGCAGCACAGGGGGAGGGAGGGGGGAGCTGCCAGGTCCCAACGTGCCCCCGCGTGTTTTGGTTCCCCCCCCTCCCCCCCTGTCTCGTGACTTGCTATATTTAGCATCGAATCTATGACCCACCCCCTGGAGCAATGCCACTACCCCCTGTAGGGGCCCGCCTCATGGGAGAGACAGAGAGAGTGTATTATATCATCGTACACTCTCTCGTACTCGTGTGGAGCATAGGCTGCCGACCTCTGCGCCGACTCGCTCCTTCACTCGCCCACGTAGACCAGCAGGGGCGCGATCAGCTGCAAGGCTAGGTACGCGTCGCGATCTCGCTTCACTCCGAAGACCGCCCCGCTCCGCTTGTGAAGACACGCTTTCACCTGCTCCCTCCAGTCAGCTCCTCTCCCCTCCCCTGGGCCTCCGCTCTCGCGGCCTTGGTGCTCACTCTGAGGTCCTCAAGAGGTACGGTCAGGGCGGTGTTGATCTCCGGCTCATAGGAGGGGAAGAACCGCTCGCACAACCGCTCGTACGTCCTCACCCGGTCTATTGCCCTCCTCATCTTGAAGCTCCAGACCGTGTGCACGACTCGGAAGCCCTCGAGGCCCCTCACGTCCCTGAGGACCCTCTGGATCCTTCTGGCTACTGCCCTCAGAGTGGAGCGGGCGGAGGAGGCGGAGCGAGCTCCGACCACGACCATGCTGCCGCTCTCGTACACCTTGACGACGGTGGAGTGCAGCGGGAAGCGCAGGGTCACAGAGCGAGCGTTGGTGAGATCTCCCCCGTACTGGGAGTTTCTCAGCCTGGACGCCAGCAGCTTGGTGTCGAGGCGACGAGGCCCGGCCAGCCTCGCGCGGGCTACGACATTGACCCTTGCCGACGAGACGAGCGCACAGTCGCAGCGAGGAAGAGCAGAGATCAACCCGTCAGACTCGTCTCCATCAGCCACGAGGGCGACTTACGTTCTAAGGTCCGAGAAGTTTTCATCAAGGGTCATGGTCTCAACATTGCTTGTCATGAGCATACGTGGAGACGAGTGTAGGTAGGTAGAGCGCGCTTGCGCTGCTTTCAACCCGTCATGCCCCCGCCCATGCACACATTCTCCCCTCTCCCTCCTCCGGCGCTTCACCTGTAAACGATGATAGAAGAGTCTGTATGTGAGAGTGGAGGAACCTTTCTTGATTCCTTGCCACATCCACGTGTCAGGCTTGTAGCTTACCGCGTCTAGCTCAGCTCGCCTACCCAACCAGCGGACACATGCGATGCCGCCTCCTCCCCTCATCTCACCCCACCATCACCATCGCAGACAGGGCAAGATAAGACACAGGCAGGCCTTGCTACCGCTCCTGTCCTGATCTCGCCTCGCACTTCTCGTCCTGCTCAGCCTCGCAGCACAGGGGGAGGGAGGTGGGAGCTGCCAGGTCCCAACGTGCCCCCGCGTGTTTTGGCGTGTCGGGGTCGAGGGGGCCCATCTTGATAAAGGCTTCCCCCCCCTCCCCCCCTGTCTCGTGACTTGCTATATTTAGCATCGAATCTATGACCCACCCCCTGGAGCAATGCCACTACCCCCTGTAGGGGCCCGCCTCATGGGAGAGACAGAGAGAGAGTAGCGCGAGTGTATTATATCATCGTACACTCTCTCGTACTCGTGTGGAGCATAGGCTGCCGACCTCTGCGCCGACTCGCTCCTTCACTCGCCCACGTAGACCAGCAGGGGCGCGATCAGCTGCAAGGCTAGGTACGCGTCGCGATCTCGCTTCACTCCGAAGACCGCCCCGCTCCGCTTGTGAAGACACGCTTTCACCTGCTCCCTCCAGTCAGCTCCTCTCCCCTCCCCTGGGCCTCCGCTCTCGCGGCCTTGGTGCTCACTCTGAGGTCCTCAAGAGGTACGGTCAGGGCGGTGTTGATCTCCGGCTCATAGGAGGGGAAGAACCGCTCGCACAACCGCTCGTACGTCCTCACCCGGTCTATTGCCCTCCTCATCTTGAAGCTCCAGACCGTGTGCACGACTCGGAAGCCCTCGAGGCCCCTCACGTCCCTGAGGACCCTCTGGATCCTTCTGGCTACTGCCCTCAGAGTGGAGCGGGCGGAGGAGGCGGAGCGAGCTCCGACCACGACCATGCTGCCGCTCTCGTACACCTTGACGACGGTGGAGTGCAGCGGGAAGCGCAGGGTCACAGAGCGAGCGTTGGTGAGATCTCCCCCGTACTGGGAGTTTCTCAGCCTGGACGCCAGCAGCTTGGTGTCGAGGCGACGAGGCCCGGCCAGCCTCGCGCGGGCTACGACATTGACCCTTGCCGACGAGACGAGCGCACAGTCGCAGCGAGGAAGAGCAGAGATCAACCCGTCAGACTCGTCTCCATCAGCCACGAGGGCGACTTACGTTCTAAGGTCCGAGAAGATTTCATCAAGGGTCATGGTCTCAACATTGCTTGTCATGAGCATACGTGGAGACGAGTGTAGGTAGGTAGAGCGCGCTTGCGCTGCTTTCAACCCGTCATGCCCCCGCCCATGCACACATTCTCCCCTCTCCCTCCTCCGGCGCTTCACCTGTAAACGATGATAGAAGAGTCTGTATGTGAGAGTGGAGGAACCTTTCTTGATTCCTTGCCACATCCACGTGTCAGGCTTGTAGCTTACCGCGTCTAGCTCAGCTCGCCTACCCAACCAGCGGACACATGCGATGCCGCCTCCTCCCCTCATCTCACCCCACCATCACCATCGCAGACAGGGCAAGATAAGACACAGGCAGGCCTTGCTACCGCTCCTGTCCTGATCTCGCCTCGCACTTCTCGTCCTGCTCAGCCTCGCAAGACACAGGCAGGCCTTGCTACCGCTCCTGTCCTGATCTCGCCTCGCACTTCTCGTCCTGCTCAGCCTCGCAGCACAGGGGGAGGGAGGGGGGAGCTGCCAGGTCCCAACGTGCCCCCGCGTGTTTTGGCGTGTCGGGGTCGAGGGGGCCCATCTTGATAAAGGCTTCCCCCCCCTCCCCCCCTGTCTCGTGACTTGCTATATTTAGCATCGAATCTATGACACCTCTCTCGTACTCGTGTGGAGCATAGGCTGCCGACCTCTGCGCCGACTCGCTCCTTCACTCGCCCACGTAGACCAGCAGGGGCGCGATCAGCTGCAAGGCTAGGTACGCGTCGCGATCTCGCTTCACTCCGAAGACCGCCCCGCTCCGCTTGTGAAGACACGCTTTCACCTGCTCCCTCCAGTCAGCTCCTCTCCCCTCCCCTGGGCCTCCGCTCTCGCGGCCTTGGTGCTCACTCTGAGGTCCTCAAGAGGTACGGTCAGGGCGGTGTTGATCTCCGGCTCATAGGAGGGGAAGAACCGCTCGCACAACCGCTCGTACGTCCTCACCCGGTCTATTGCCCTCCTCATCTTGAAGCTCCAGACCGTGTGCACGACTCGGAAGCCCTCGAGGCCCCTCACGTCCCTGAGGACCCTCTGGATCCTTCTGGCTACTGCCCTCAGAGTGGAGCGGGCGGAGGAGGCGGAGCGAGCTCCGACCACGACCATGCTGCCGCTCTCGTACACCTTGACGACGGTGGAGTGCAGCGGGAAGCGCAGGGTCACAGAGCGAGCGTTGGTGAGATCTCCCCCGTACTGGGAGTTTCTCAGCCTGGACGCCAGCAGCTTGGTGTCGAGGCGACGAGGCCCGGCCAGCCTCGCGCGGGCTACGACATTGACCCTTGCCGACGAGACGAGCGCACAGTCGCAGCGAGGAAGAGCAGAGATCAACCCGTCAGACTCGTCTCCATCAGCCACGAGGGCGACTTACGTTCTAAGGTCCGAGAAGATTTCATCAAGGGTCATGGTCTCAACATTGCTTGTCATGAGCATACGTGGAGACGAGTGTAGGTAGGTAGAGCGCGCTTGCGCTGCTTTCAACCCGTCATGCCCCCGCCCATGCACACACTCTCCCCTCTCCCTCCTCCGGCGCTTCACCTGTAAACGATGATAGAAGAGTCTGTATGTGAGAGTGGAGGAACCTTTCTTGATTCCTTGCCACATCCACGTGTCAGGCTTGTAGCTTACCGCGTCTAGCTCAGCTCGCCTACCCAACCAGCGGACACATGCGAGAAAGGGGAGGAGGTGTGTCACCCGCGGGTCATCATGATTCCGATTGAGCGTCATCCCGCCATTCTTCTGTCTTGTGCCTTGTGTCTTGTGTCTTGTGCCTTCTGCCTCCTTCTGCCTTGATCTTGCTCTTTGTGCCCTCACCTCTGTCCTTTTCCTCCTTCCTGCTTCTTTTTTGATCACTTCCCATTGATTTCTTTCTCCCTGGTGTGGTCCCCCTCCTCCTCAACCCCTGCCTCCGCTCCCCTTCTGCTTCATTTCTCTGTCACTTGTTGCGTCCTCCTCCTCCTATCACTGTACCATCACCACACAGAGAGAAGAAGCGGCTGCAGGGGGGAGTCGATGGTCTAGAGCAGGATGAGGACGAGGATGACAAGAGAGAGGCAGAGAAAGAGTGCCAATGTTCGACAAGTCAATCTCGTCCAAGGACGCAAACATATCATACTTGCCTCGAGACAAAGGAGCAAGCCACTTTGACAGTGAGGAGAGGGAAGAAGAGAAGGAGACAGTGGTGATCGAGGAGAATGTTTCAGACAGAATCAAGCAACCCATGCTTTAAGGCAGCAGCGATGAAAGTTCAATTGCTGCTCGTCTTCTGTGTGAACAACAAAAGATAAAAGTATCTTGTGGCTGTTCTGTCGCTAATTGATCGACGAGGAGAGATCGAATTTGTGATTTACATTAAAACGAATCCCTAAAAAACAAGAAAACCCTATAAACAGTATGAGAAAGCTCATGATGTGAAAAACAATCTGTTGGACATGCGCTCAAGCCAGCTTGTAGCTGGTGTCAGGCACTTTACACTTCTTTCGTAGGATGACCTTTGAATCCTTTTTCTTGAAAGTTTTGCAGATAGTTTCTTCTTCGGGCCACATAGAATGGAAAGGATTCCTGCCCAGTCCTATCTCGTCCAACAAGTCGTAACACAATCTGTCATGTCTCCGGAGATGTGAAAAACCCGGGTCCAGGTCTTCCTTGGTCTCCACGTGTCCAACAGTTGCAAAGACGATTTCCCCGATCAGACACTGATGCTGATGCTGTATATGACGTTTCATTAGCTTGTCTTCTCTCAAGAAGTTGCTCAAGCTGCTGTTGTTGAACATCACAAGGGAGATCAGAAGGCCAAACAAGAGAGTTACAATGATTATCGTAAACATCGCCCAATTCGCTGTCCGTTGCTTTATTGGCATCAGCCCAAGCGACGGGTAGAGAGCCGTATATTGCAAGTTTCTCATCACGACAAGAGCACCAGAACTCGAGCAGGAGCAGAAAACGGCAAGGGAGTTCTCGTTGGTCTCTATGACCGACGTCAGCTGACAGGCGTCCAATGACCAGGTACTGACGTTGGTCAACCACAGAACGCATGCAAGCTGCTGCTTCAGGTCAAAGAGGTAGTTTTCAGTTCTGTTAATGTGGACGCGAGGCAAGGAAAGTTTGACACGGAGGCAAAACTTGTTCTGTGACGGGCATTTGAACATGGAGCCCAAAGATTTGCCGGGGTAGACGGGAAGGAAGAGGATCGGCTTCTCAGAAACCTCATGGTACTGCAGAGCATGCAGGTAGTCCAGTCTCCAGAACGCGTACATCTCTGCCACGTACAGACCAAGATCGCCACTCTGAGTCACTAGCACGTCATTAGGAAAGGCGAACCTGAGGTCGAAAGAGTAGGTCCAGGTTGTGAAGTTGTATTGTTTCAAGTCTGATCTCAGTCGGAAAGTGTAAACCTTCATGTTCACAGAAGACAAGGACACTGGCTTTTCTGATGAAACCATGGAAGTCAAGTAGACCTCGCAAGTCTGCAGCAGGACATTCAGCACAGACAACATGGTTACATCTCTCAAAGTTTTGTTGTATCTCTTTGAAACCTCAATCCGATTGTCTTCTGTTGCGAACAATCTCACAAACAACCCTTGACGCAGGTCACTAGCCCTCAAATGGCCTGCACAAGATTCAATCACTTCACTCGAGTCTGAAAACGCTGCCAAGTCAATCTCGGACGGTTGATTGTTGAGTTTGAGACTTGTGGTCAAAGCTGAAGTTGCCGTCCTCTGATTCATTGAGGTTTTCACGGGGCCTTTCGCCATGGAGCGTAGAAGCATAGTTCGCACCCGCATCCTGTAAGCTAGTGAAGATGCCAGCAACCTTCTTTTCGCTGCTTCTCCTGTCTCCAGACTGCTGGCAAAACTCGAGCTCAACTGTAAGATCTGCGAAACGCTCCCAAGACTGTTCATGTCGTCAAGGACTTTGCTGACGTCAGCAAATTCAGATCCGCTTAAGGATGAAGAATTAACAACAACAGGTGCGTGTACGACTTGAATGCTGGTTTTTTCTGACACCGCAATGTTCCCGTCACTGTCAATGATCTCTGCGTAAACAAGGTATCCTCCAGCTGGCAGGGAGAAGGAGTAAGAAGTCAAGCTCGATGGAGCACTTGACGAGACCTCAGAACTTTGACTGCTGGGGTGGATCGCAAACACATAGAAAAGAGGCCTGGCCGATGATATCCAGTACTGACAGGTGCAAGTGAAAGTATCTATCAGGGCAACTCCAGTGGTGGGCAAGACAGTGCATTGTCCTCCGGTGGGAGGGAAGGAGATGTACAGGGACTTGGTTGCACGGCCTGAGATTCTCCCGGTGATCGCAGAGAGCTCAATTCTGTACGTGCCGGGAGAGAAGAAGGATCGGTACACCACAAGATTCTCTGCTTTGAGTCCAGCTGGAAGGCTCGGGTTCTCAGCTTCCCATTGATTGCCGGCGAGGAGATTCCCATTGGAGTCGTAAATTGACCATTGGTACTCTGAGCAAGAAGTCTTGCAGGAGCCTTTTAACGAGATCATGAACGTATCCTCACTCACTACTTGGATCTGTGCTCCTGGTGAAAGCCCCGTTGTGATGTTGAGAAAGACGGACGTCATGTCAGTCTGCATGCCGGAGGATACTCGCACTTGGAGTTGGATGAGGTTGCACGCGGAAAAGTCCAAGTGTTGGAAATTGTAAACAAATGCAGACGAACTTGGCAAAGAGACCAAAGATCCATTCACAGTCCTGCATGGACTGCCACAGAGATAGCATGACCACTGGAACATCAATGGGTAGGAGGAACAGGACTGGTTCTTCACCACTCCCTCACAAGTGTCCAAGTCTTCAGAGCTTGAGGCGTTGAGAACCACATCGTCTGTGATCGAGAGGGTTCTGTTACCTCCCTCAATCTTTGCCTTTGTTCCTGCATATCCTACGATGAACGGTACTTCTGTTATCAAGATATCTCCCTGCACGGTAAACCCAGACAAGGTACACATGTATTGACTGCCAGCCACAAGCTCAGTGGTCTTGGCTTCAAAGAAAGGGCCATCTCCGCTGAGAATGGAAACCCCTGCCAGCGAGACCTGCCACGTCATCTGAATCTGTCCCTTGTTTGTGTCACATGGCGCGAAAGTCGCCTGAGAAGCAAAGAAGATCGGGGTAGGACGAACGTATGGGGAGGGAGCAACATCGATGTTTAGCGTTGGGATCGGATTGGCGCTGACAAAGAGACTATGAGTCGAGGACGTTGCAGACGCACCCAAGAACGTCAACACTGAAGCAGTTATATTGTACGTCATCCCTGTTTGAAGCATGGAAGGAGTCAACCTCAAGACGGGACCGGAAACATCCGCTATAAGGTCGTTGAGAGCAAGATCGTTGACAACGCTCCAAGTAAAGCTTGCTGGCCGAGGAGAGTCAACGTTTGCCACCAGCTCCGCATTCTCGCAGTAGGAGATCTGGTTTGGTCCGGTAAGAGTGACTTGAGGAGCGGGCAGAAGGCTTGGAGCGTCGACCACGACCGACTGTTCAACTCCTTCCGTGCTGGAGATTCCTTGGAAGTCGCTCACATTGCCGATGAAGCTAAGGGTGTTTGTTGGCATGAGGACGGCTTCTCTTCCGAGAAATACTCTGAGCTGGCTTGCTGTCAGCCAGTAACAGTGATATCCATTGCCCAGAGAGGATAGGTTTCCTGCGGCGATCACCAACGAGCAGTCTACTCGTCTTAAAGGTGCGTTGGTGTCCTGGTCAAAATCGAGAGTGAGCTGCGAGCCAAAGCCGTTGAAGCTTGCTCCTGTCAACTTGGGCGATGTGACGAGGGTGAAGTTAGCGATGCCTGCGACAGTCTCGTCTCCCTTGAGAGCTGCACGCAAGAAGTACGTTTGCAGAGGCAAAGTCTGAGACAGGACGGAAGGAGTCTCGATGCTGACAAGGTATTTGCCACCTGAGAATATCAGACTCTTAATGCCGGTCGAAGAGTTGCTCAAGGTGAAGATGAAGCTTGAAGATGTGAGAGATGGGGGAAATCCGGTAAGTTGAATGCTCATGAGGGTTCGTCTTGACATGGGAGCAATGCAACCCTTCACACATAATGCTTGTGTTGATAGTGAAAAAAATAAAACTTCTGCTCTTGCCGATTTGTCTTGTTGAAAAACTGTCAAAGCCTCCACTTTTGGAGCATTGCTTGAAATTTCTGCCACAACTGAACTTCCTGCAAAACAATGCGATAGTCAGACCAAGTCAGTTGAAATTATGTGTTCAATCACTAACCAAACATGTCCGAGAAGATAATCTCAATCACAGAGAATATAGTGCTCCCAACTCGAACCTGCAAATCTGCAGCATTGGACAACGGAGGAAAGCCTGTGATTTGAATGGTTACTCGGGAGAGTTTACTGGAAGGCAGCTCCGAGGGTGATACAGACAAGACCATTGCCGTCGGCTGCGGGATGGAAAGATCTTTTTCAAAATCAAAGCTTTGGATTCCAAAATTAGCAGATGAGTTGCTGGCGATTCTGATCTTTGTCTTGACAACCTTGAGCAATGGCGGAATCGAGATCTCGATGACTACTTTTTCTGCGTCAGAGGACAAAACCTTGGGTGAATCAAGTAAGAGGATCAAAGAAATGATTCAAGTCTTACTACCTTGAGATGCAAATCTCTGCGGGCATTCGAAAGCAGGATCTCTTTGTCAGGGCCGTATATGACAACCACCATCCCATTCTTCCGATTGAAAGATTGGGGGATGTTCAGCAGGGTAGCCTGCAAGGAGCAGCTCTTGACTACACTGCAATCTGAGTTCATGAATTTCAAATCCTGCAACGACGGGGATGCTAGGAAGTTCAAATAAGCTCCGGTTGGATGAAATGTTCCATCGCATTCAAAGAAGATTGAACGAGATTCCGCAGTGCTGATAGTGGGCGATAATCCGTGGACAAGCATTGAGTTCGAAGTTTGAACAACAGAAGAATAATTCCACATATGAAGCAATCCGATGTAGATGGAGCATTGCAATGGAAAGCCGGAAGGCCAAGTATAAAACATAATGTTGATCGCTTCTTGTCCAGACGTCAAGACCGTTGCAGGAAAAACTGTTGGGAGCGGAAAGTTGTAGGTGAATGAGAACTTTGCGAGACGCTTCATCTCAGCATCGAGAAAGAATCCTGACTCTGTTCCTGCAAAAGATGTAGGAGGACAGTTGGCCGAAACAAGAGCTTTTGAGAGCTGGGAGACAGGAACCGGTAGTGAAATGTTGGGAGGAAACTGCACCCATGCTACCAAATCTGACTTTTCAAAAGCAAGAACATTGAACTTGATTTCAGAGCCTCCAGATTGAGCACAAGACTGCGGCTGAACACCTGGAATGTCTGCCAAGCAGGCAATCGAGTCCGATGATGCGCAAGGGCTACATTCTTGAGACGCTGGAAACATGCGATACTTTCCTTTACCACATTGCGTGCAGCGATCACTTCCTGTCGCAGAAATCCAGTCATCCGCACAGGGTTGACACGCGGAGAGGCCAAGCGCTTGTTTGTACTTGCCCGCCGGACATGCCACACACGACCCTGCGTCCTCCTGCGAGTATCCCGGCTTGCAGACGCAAGCGGATACGTTTGCGCTGGTCGTCGACGCTGTCGTGCTGTTCTCGGAGCACTTGCTGCACCCCACGTTGCCGACCGTGCTCTTGTACGTCCCTACAGCACACGGCAGGCAGGAGGCGTTGTCGTAAGCGTAGCCAACGTTGCACTGACACCAGCTGACGTTGACACTCCCGGCCTCCGAGGTCGCGTGTGGGAAGCAAGTACTGCACAAGGTCTGGCCGCTCGTATTGCTGTAGGTGCCCGCTGGACATACCAGACAGTCGAAGGAGCTCGACGCCCCAGCTGTAGTGTTGGATATGAAGTATCCAGCTGGGCACACACACGTCTCTACTCCGGTGGCAAGACCTGAGCTCAACGTGTTGGCAGGGCAAGTCACGCACGATCCGTTGGAGATGTACTGGCCCTTGTCGCACTTGAGGCACTTGTTGCTACTGCTGGTGTATCCTGGCTTGCATACGCACTGACTCAGCTGCGTGCTGCCTACCGACGGAGTGACAGAGTTGTTGGGGCAGTTAGTGCAAGCGCCTGGGCCGAGCGCTTGTTTGTACTTGCCCGCCGGACATGCCACACACGACCCTGCGTCCTCCTGCGAGTATCCCGGCTTGCAGACGCAAGCGGATACGTTTGCGCTGGTCGTCGACGCTGTCGTGCTGTTCTCGGAGCACTTGCTGCACCCCACGTTGCCGACCGTGCTCTTGTACGTCCCTACAGCACACGGCAGGCAGGAGGCGTTGTCGTAAGCGTAGCCAACGTTGCACTGACACCAGCTGACGTTGACACTCCCGGCCTCCGAGGTCGCGTGTGGGAAGCAAGTACTGCACAAGGTCTGGCCGCTCGTATTGCTGTAGGTGCCCGCTGGACATACCAGACAGTCGAAGGAGCTCGACGCCCCAGCTGTAGTGTTGGATATGAAGTATCCAGCTGGGCACACACACGTCTCTACTCCGGTGGCAAGACCTGAGCTCAACGTGTTGGCAGGGCAAGTCACGCACGATCCGTTGGAGATGTACTGGCCCTTGTCGCACTTGAGGCACTTGTTGCTACTGCTGGTGTATCCTGGCTTGCAGATACAGTCCACGTTGCTAGTCCTCCCCTCGTACTTTG
>NW_005434524.1:47407-65952 GCF_000315625.1 Guillardia theta CCMP2712
AAACAAAGTTGCGACGTGCTCTTGACTCTACAGACACGGCAGGAGGAGGCGTTGTCGTAAGCGTAGCCAACGTTGCACTGACACCAGCTGACGTTGACACTCCCGGCCTCCGAGGTCGCGTGTGGGAAGCAAGTACTGCACAAGGTCTGGCCGCTCGTATTGCTGTAGGTGCCCGCTGGACATACCAGACAGTCGAAGGAGCTCGACGCCCCAGCTGTAGTGTTGGATATGAAGTATCCAGCTGGGCACACACACGTCTCTACTCCGGTGGCAAGACCTGAGCTCAACGTGTTGGCAGGGCAAGTCACGCACGATCCGTTGGAGATGTACTGGCCCTTGTCGCACTTGAGGCACTTGTTGCTACTGCTGGTGTATCCTGGCTTGCATACGCACTGACTCAGCTGCGTGCTGCCTACCGACGGAGTGACAGAGTTGTTGGGGCAGTTAGTGCAAGCGCCTGGGCCGAGCGCTTGTTTGTACTTGCCCGCCGGACATGCCACACACGACCCTGCGTCCTCCTGCGAGTATCCCGGCTTGCAGACGCAAGCGGATACGTTTGCGCTGGTCGTCGACGCTGTCGTGCTGTTCTCGGAGTACTTGCTGCACCCCACGTTGCCGACCGTGCTCTTGTACGTCCCTACAGCACACGGCAGGCAGGAGGCGTTGTCGTAAGCGTAGCCAACGTTGCACTGACACCAGCTGACGTTGACACTCCCGGCCTCCGAGGTCGCGTGTGGGAAGCAAGTACTGCACAAGGTCTGGCCGCTCGTATTGCTGTAGGTGCCCGCTGGACATACCAGACAGTCGAAGGAGCTCGACGCCCCAGCTGTAGTGTTGGATATGAAGTATCCAGCTGGGCACACACACGTCTCTACTCCGGTGGCAAGACCTGAGCTCAACGTGTTGGCAGGGCAAGTCACGCACGATCCGTTGGAGATGTACTGGCCCTTGTCGCACTTGAGGCACTTGTTGCTACTGCTGGTGTATCCTGGCTTGCATACGCACTGACTCAGCTGCGTGCTGCCTACCGACGGAGTGACAGAGTTGTTGGGGCAGTTAGTGCAAGCGCCTGGGCCGAGCGCTTGTTTGTACTTGCCCGCCGGACATGCCACACACGACCCTGCGTCCTCCTGCGAGTATCCCGGCTTGCAGACGCAAGCGGATACGTTTGCGCTGGTCGTCGACGCTGTCGTGCTGTTCTCGGAGCACTTGCTGCACCCCACGTTGCCGACCGTGCTCTTGTACGTCCCTACAGCACACGGCAGGCAGGAGGCGTTGTCGTAAGCGTAGCCAACGTTGCACTGACACCAGCTGACGTTGACACTCCCGGCCTCCGAGGTCGCGTGTGGGAAGCAAGTACTGCACAAGGTCTGGCCGCTCGTATTGCTGTAGGTGCCCGCTGGACATACCAGACAGTCGAAGGAGCTCGACGCCCCAGCTGTAGTGTTGGATATGAAGTATCCAGCTGGGCACACACACGTCTCTACTCCGGTGGCAAGACCTGAGCTCAACGTGTTGGCAGGGCAAGTCACGCACGATCCGTTGGAGATGTACTGGCCCTTGTCGCACTTGAGGCACTTGTTGCTACTGCTGGTGTATCCTGGCTTGCATACGCACTGACTCAGCTGCGTGCTGCCTACCGACGGAGTGACAGAGTTGTTGGGGCAGTTAGTGCAAGCGCCTGGGCCGAGCGCTTGTTTGTACTTGCCCGCCGGACATGCCACACACGACCCTGCGTCCTCCTGCGAGTATCCCGGCTTGCAGACGCAAGCGGATACGTTTGCGCTGGTCGTCGACGCTGTCGTGCTGTTCTCGGAGCACTTGCTGCACCCCACGTTGCCGACCGTGCTCTTGTACGTCCCTACAGCACACGGCAGGCAGGAGGCGTTGTCGTAAGCGTAGCCAACGTTGCACTGACACCAGCTGACGTCGACACTCCCGGCCTCCGAGGTCGCGTGTGGGAAGCAAGTACTGCACAAGGTCTGGCCGCTCGTATTGCTGTAGGTGCCCGCTGGACATACCAGACAGTCGAAGGAGCTCGACGCCCCAGCTGTAGTGTTGGATATGAAGTATCCAGCTGGGCACACACACGTCTCTACTCCGGTGGCAAGACCTGAGCTCCACGTGTTGGCAGGGCAAGTCACGCACGATCCGTTGGAGATGTACTGGCCCTTGTCGCACTTGAGGCACTTGTTGCTACTGCTGGTGTATCCTGGCTTGCATACGCACTGACTCAGCTGCGTGCTGCCTACCGACGGAGTGACAGAGTTGTTGGGGCAGTTAGTGCAAGCGCCTGGGCCGAGCGCTTGTTTGTACTTGCCCGCCGGACATGCCACACACGACCCTGCGTCCTCCTGCGAGTATCCCGGCTTGCAGACGCAAGCGGATACGTTTGCGCTGGTCGTCGACGCTGTCGTGCTGTTCTCGGAGCACTTGCTGCACCCCACGTTGCCGACCGTGCTCTTGTACGTCCCTACAGCACACGGCAGGCAGGAGGCGTTGTCGTAAGCGTAGCCAACGTTGCACTGACACCAGCTGACGTCGACACTCCCGGCCTCCGAGGTCGCGTGTGGGAAGCAAGTACTGCACAAGGTCTGGCCGCTCGTATTGCTGTAGGTGCCCGCTGGACATACCAGACAGTCGAAGGAGCTCGACGCCCCAGCTGTAGTGTTGGATATGAAGTATCCAGCTGGGCACACACACGTCTCTACTCCGGTGGCAAGACCTGAGCTCAACGTGTTGGCAGGGCAAGTCACGCACGATCCGTTGGAGATGTACTGGCCCTTGTCGCACTTGAGGCACTTGTTGCTACTGCTGGTGTATCCTGGCTTGCAGATACAGTCCACGTTGCTAGTCCTCCCCTCGTACTTTGTGGTGGCTCCGGTGGGGCAGGAGGTGCACCCACCTAAAAACATGACTTCGCCAATACCCATCGAATCAGTCGTATCATACAACCATCCATATTGCCCATCTACATTGCATTCAACAGTCTTTGTTTCAGTTTTTGATAGAAATTTTTGATATGTTCCACAGCGATTGTTAGACCTTGCATCATCTGCAGAATTGCCTATCCACACATCCGCATTTCCTTGCGAAGGATATGCATCTTGTCTTGGCCACCATTTCACCTTTCGAATATTTCGAGATGTTCCAAAATCAATCCTTAACCATTGAATAGCAACAAGACTAAGAAATAAATTGTATTGTGATAGCCATTTACCATCCAATCCACGATCAATTGCACGCTCTGGACCAGTAGTTGCTTGATGCGCAGGAGACCCGGTAGCACTACACACACCGGTTATGCAATTCTGATCTTCTGCTGACATATGTCCTGAATCTGAATATGTTCCAATAGGACACCAAGGTGTTGAAAACTCATATTTTTCACATTGTGATACGCTGGTAGCACTAGTCACCGCAGTCTGAAACCCATCCTGACACCTTCGACAATCCTTGAGCAGGTAAAACACGGCCTTGTTCGAGGCACCCACTGCATCTCCACTAGTCGCTACCAGACTGGTCCGGTAGCGGAGGATGACAACGCCGGGTTGGCCGTCGGTAGGACTGCGAGTGTACGCGGAAGAGCTGCATCCATCAGCGACCCGTCCTCTTCCTCCTCCCCCGTACTGCAAGTGACCTGCTCCACCCGTCCCCGGTGGACACCTTCCACTAGGACTGCCACCTGAGCCTCCGCCTGCATAGGTGACGGGAGTTCCTGTGATTGCAACAGATAGACCAGATCCACCATCACCGCCTTGACACAAACTTGCCGCCGTTCCCACCCCATTCGCTCCGCCGCCTCCTCCTCCCGCTGCACTGCAGTTACCGCCCACACCTGCCCCTCCCTCGTTGCCTTGATCAGACGTTCCGGCTCCTGCCCCTCTTGTCCTAGCCGCTTCTGAGCTCCCACCTCCACCCCCACTTCCGCCATCTTGACCTGGTCCTCCTCCGTCTCGGCTCGCACCCCCACCCCCTCCAACAGCGACCAGCCCAAGGAAGATAGTGTTGAATCCGTTCTGAGCAGAAGCGTTGTTCGCTGCACTGTGCGCACCTCCGTTACCGACTGCAATCACGTAAGTTCCTTTGGGTATGACCTGCGAGGTTCGGTAAATCAAACCACCTGCTCCTCCTCCTCCGCCATCGAAACCCCCGCCGCCTCCCCCTCCGATCAGGAGGTAATCCACCACTGTGTTCTCAGAGAAGGTGACCGTGTATGGCTGCTGGTCTACCGACCCATTATTCGTGAATGACAGGTACGAGTGACTGCTGTCAATCACCGTGGGTACGACAGCTGGGCTTGTAGTGATGGTGGAGCAGAGGTGCATGGAGCCGTAGCTGTAGGTAGAAGCACAGTAGCTTGGGTCAAAGGTCGCCGGTTTATCGGCGAGGTAATCAGATTCCTTGGTGTAGAACTTGAAATGGAGGTTTTGTATGTTGCGATCTGAGATCCAATCGTAGAGTAGAGCCTGAGACAGACTCCAATCGGGATCGATCGGGAGCACCCGCTTGTAGAAGGTGAGCCAGTAGGAGGCGTCGCAGTCGTAACAGACCCTCACAATCGTCGCGTACTTCTCGCTCGACACCAGGGCCCTCACGGCAGCATCGAAGCTTGCAAGGGGCACAGACGCCGCTGAGTTGAGATCGGCGACACTGGGGAAGTCCACGCTGGCAATCACTTCTGGATAAAAAGCGTAGGAGGGGTTGGAGTTGTAGCTGTGAGTCAAACACCCAGTGGGATAGAAGAGAGGGTAGTAGTGCTGATGTATGTCATGTTCCGATAGCTCGTGTGTGTAAAACCGAAAGTCATCGAGATATCCGTTGGTGAGATATGAAGTATATGGTAATCCAGCCGCACCTATTGCAAAAGTATCTCCTGACGCTTGGCCGTAATGCATTGTAGTCGAACTCACGGTATGCGCGGCATTCACGTATATTTTTTTGATCATCGTTCCGCTGTTTGTGCTTACACTCACATAAAGATGATTCCACACATTGTTTGCAAAGTCTGCCCACTGGCTTGCATGAACTAGGCTGTTATGCCACGTTTCAAAAGTAATTGTCTTTGAGTCTGCATTAATATACAGCGTCCATCCTTGCAAAGTACTTCCACCATTCTTTGACTGGCAGCTTGCAATAGACTGGTTAATATTCGCTTGTGTCACCCTTACCCAAACAGATATGCTGAATGTTGCTGGTGAGAAAGTACCGTCATTGGACAGCTCAAGATAGTTGTTCCCAGTAAAGAACAATGCGCCATTCCCCCTCCTCCCGCTTGTCAGTGTTGGTGGAGGCGACGATATGGTCGCATGCTTCCCATTCCCCGAACTATCCTTCCCCAGATTGCTTCCATCTTCAAACTGATAGCTAACCAACGGCTTATAAGGCACACAATCTGCCACGCTCTTGGCCCCAGCAGAGCTCGTGGTGGTCATGTGGGGACATTCGACACAAGTGCCTGTCTCCGCGTAGTACCCCTTGTTGCATGTGTTGCGGGTAGTCGCTGCCGTGGATTCAAGCTTAGAGCAGGGCTTCGATGTGGGGCAGGTCGTGCATGGATGGATAGCAGCTCCATTCCTGTAGGTACCAGCAGGACACGTGTAATCGCTTGCCAGCACACCGTAAACCGCGTTTCTCCGATAACCGGCACAAGTTCCACCCGGGTTCACGGTCCCGATTGACACGTTCCTCGGAAACCTCTCCGAGTCTGCGTACACCTCGAACTCGTCGAAGCTGTTGCCTATGGCTGCGCTGAACTTGATCCGAACTGCCTTGGCCAGGACCGCGCCCCCGAGGTCGAACACCTGGCGATGAGGGTTGGACCTGGCTGGGATGGTTGTCACTGTTTGCCAACCGGCAGTGCTGGCGTCGATGAACAAGGTCGTGCTGTCGTATGGAAGTATCTCTACTGTGAATGCTCCCCCAAACCTGTCCTTGGACTGTGAAAATGCGATGTACCGGATGACTACAGAGGTTGAAAACAAAACAGAAATCCAGGGGGCAGTGTCAAAAGATCCAGGAATCCAACCCTTGTCATTTCCAAATACTCCATCGTTGAATCCAGCGATTGTATGATTACCACCAACTTGCGACGAGCCATAAGCAGTGGCTCTTGATCCGATACTGATAGCTGGCGTGTTTGGCACACAATGGTTTGCAAGGTTGTCATCAAACATTGCCATCTGCCTGTAGACTTGTACAGCCTTGTAAGGATCACTGTGACAAGTGGCAAGATTCAAATCATTAAGAACCAAGACCACCATCACGATCCAATAGGATCGAGCCTTGCATCGTACACGAGACACCAAAATCGCCCAGACCATCCCAAGACTGACCCAACTTGTCTCCCTGATATACCTGTGCCAACCGGAAACCATGAAAGAAAATAGCGAGAATACTTCCGGCGGAGGCAAGCAACACGAAAAACAACACCAGAATCGACGGAGAAGCGTCCCCAAACAAGTCAACCCCATCGACAAGCAACAAGAGAAACGGGAGTCCTCCTGCGAGTATCCCGGCTTGCAGACGCAAGCGGATACGTTTGCGCTGGTCGTCGACGCTGTCGTGCTGTTCTCGGAGCACTTGCTGCACCCCACGTTGCCGACCGTGCTCTTGTACGTCCCTACAGCACACGGCAGGCAGGAGGCGTTGTCGTAAGCGTAGCCCACGTTGCATTGTCGCAGGGCAGTATTTGGGGTGTAGATTGATTTGTGAGTTGCCTGAGGACATCTGAGGGAGCGCACTCCATCCTCACCGAAATAGCTTTTCTTCCACATGCAAATCAGATCGTTGTTGTCCTTGGTGATTTGTATTGCATTCAGGCAGCAAACAGGACAAGAATCAGATCCGAGGGTGACTTCTCGATTTTCCTGATTGAATGTAGTGAAGAATGCACTGCTCGTGTCATTACTGGTTATTCCATGCATCTCACTGACACTACAGTTTTGATATCCGACATCCGACTTGTACTCGCATAGACCGCTGTCCTGCCTAGTGCAATCTGGACCGTATTGAAACAACACAATGAAGTTTGTTGGATTTGAAGCATTTGAAGGGCTTGTAGAATTTGAGGATTTAAGCAACCAGGTGATTGCCTCACCTCCTCTGTCATCACTGGACCGAATGTTTATGTGTGCTCGTAGGGTTATTGCTCTACTGCTCTCATGCACCAGATGCCCTCCACCGTTGTCGACTACCATACTCTTTGTTGATTCCGAAGGAATCCATCTCAAACTTTCACCATCTTTGTTCCATCTCGTCCATGATAATCTGGATGATCCGATGTTTGAACCACTTGGACAAGGCTGACAATGGCTCATTGTGTTGAAGGAATTGTTTTCTGCGTTTCCATTCTGACAGCCATTGCACAAAGCTCTGTGAAAGCTGAGGTGTAGAAATAAGATGAGCGATACCCAATGCAGAGGAAGCCTTTCCATCGAGCCCTGGTTTGGTTCGAGAACACCTCAGAACAGTTACAGTGGTCTACCAGGCTACAGAGAGATCAGGCTCATCCCGCTTGGAGCCCATTCGATGCAATGGCGTTAGAGAGGATCCAGAAGCACTTGAAAAAGTACTTTTTCTGGCTCGCTGATTGAACAGTACCTGTATTCATGGTCATTCCCTTGAATTCTCTTCTTCGTCCTCAAGCAAGCAAACTCTCAATCACATCTCATCTCAGGTTTTCTCGATTCTTACCTCTGCTTGCTCCCTCACTGCCTCTGCTCATCAGAAACCGATGAGCCTGTCCATGAAAACGAAAGCCTCAAAATGCACCGTCGGGGATTTTATCCTTGACCCCACCCCCCCCTGACCTCTAGACCAGGTCACGGAGCAGCCTGACCTTTCCTCGTTTTACACACCCACCCCCATTTACCCCCACCCACCCCACCCCACCCCCACCCATGAACTTTAGGAACAATCTGCATCCAATCCACATCAAACCACTCATCCCACCCCCACCCACCCAATCGCACGCAGTCAAGGATCCGAGGCTCGGCTGCTGTCCGTAGCCTCGGAGGCTCCTTGCTCGACCTAGAGGGTTTCCCCTCAGTCTCTCAGTGGGTGGTGACTCGAACAAGGAGCAAGCGCGCCTGTGCTAACTCAACCTGTCGCATTCGTTTCCCTTGACGTCACTGCTCTTTTGACTCGGGCTGCATAACTCAGACTCTCCGATGAGCGTCATTGCGTTCACTCCCATACTACAGTAGGCGACTTGTACTTTGGCGTTGGAGGAAGAGTTAAAGAAGAGTACCGCCGTATATGCCGGGGAATACCGTGAATTGAACAAGTCACCCGGGAACCTGCCGGCGGCGATCAGTTAAGAAAGTACGCCGGGGCCTGCCGAGAATTAAGGAACCTGTATGCCGGTGGGGACTAAAGTCGGAACCGCCGGGCCGCCGCGGCCCGCCGGCCGGAATGACCTTCAAGGGAATCATGCAGTTTGCTCAGAGCGTCTGAGGCGGGCACGGAAGGTTGGAACCAGGTGATGGAAACAGAAACATCATGAACGGGTGCATTGCGTGTACTCGATGGTATGGAGAGGTAGTAGAAGACAGCATACTGAGATAGTAGAAGACAGCATACTGAGATAGTAGAAGACAGCATACTGAGATAGTAGAAGACAGCATACTGAGATAGTAGAAGACAGCATACTGAGATAGTAGAAGACAGCATACTGAGGTAGTAGAAGACAGCATACTGAGGTAGTAGAAGACAGCATACTGAGATAGTAGAAGACAGCATACTGAGATAGTAGAAGACAGCATACTGAGATAGTAGAAGACAGCATACTGAGATAGTAGAAGACAGCATACTGAGATAGTAGAAGACAGCATACTGAGATAGTAGAAGACAGCATACTGAGATAGTAGAAGACAGCATACTGAGATAGTAGAAGACAGCATACTGAGATAGTAGAAGACAGCATACTGAGATAGTAGAAGACAGCATACTGAGATAGTAGAAGACAGCATACTGAGATAGTAGAAGACAGCATACTGAGATAGTAGAAGACAGCATACTGAGATAGTAGAAGACAGCATACTGAGATAGTAGAAGACAGCATACTGAGATAGTAGAAGACAGCATACTGAGATAGTAGAAGACAGCATACTGAGATAGTAGAAGACAGCATACTGAGATAGTAGAAGACAGCATACTGAGATAGTAGAAGACAGCATACTGAGATAGTAGAAGACAGCATACTGAGATAGTAGAAGACAGCATACTGAGATAGTAGAAGACAGCATACTGAGATAGTAGAAGACAGCATACTGAGATAGTAGAAGACAGCATACCTGTCGCATCGGTAACGTTTTCGAGGCATGGAGAATGGAAGTTGGGGATTTCATTTCGTCAATTCGCTCCATTCCTTCAAACTTTCCAGACGAGACTCATTCACTGCGTTGCTTCTTCTTGTGCTTCTCCACCCGGGGCATGGTGGACATGAAGAATGTAATGAAACATAAGTGCGTGGTGATGAGGAGTGCTGCTGATTCTTGATAAGGTACACAGAAGTTTATACAGAAAGTTGAAAACATCCAGACCATCAAGATCACGAGGTTTGCGAGCCTCGTACATGTTGCGCCATTCACCTTGTGATTGCAAAGCCCCATCGGCGACTTGCTGCATGAGACTCGACAGGTGATGGTGATCGAGCTTGAGCCAGCGACTGTGCTGGAGGAGGACGTCGCCTTTGCTCTCATGCTTGATGGAGGGTTGGTGGCGTACGGTGAAAGACCCTCTCCTCCATCTGTTCCTTTGACGGCTCCCTGCGCAGGCCTGCAATGGGCGAAGGAAGGCCTCGTTGAGATTCCCGTCCCTCCCGGTCTGCGGTGACAGGGAACCTGCCTCAGAGCTGAGTGGCTGGGCAGATGGAGAGCATGAAGTGACTCTGGCGATCACTAGCGACACCGGCGAGTCAACCTGGAAACGAGACTCCAATATCTGCGTAAGCTCCTCATGTCTGTTTGCGCAGTCTGACGCCCTTGTATGCGGCAGCGGATCCACACGGCGAGGTTTGTTTCGAAGTCGATCCACTCGCCAGACACCTTTCAGCAGCTGCAAGTCGAATCCCCGAGAACAGGAGAGCGGCTGCTGGTCGGAGAGACTCGTCTGCTGGAGTTCAAGCTGAATGATAAACGGTGGCTGGCTATCAGGGTGAACGGACGGGAAGTGAGGGAAGCAGACGTGTACGAGGAGGGGACCCACAGCACTGTGATGGACTTCCTTGACGTGGAAGAAGAGAACACGCATGGAGGAAAACTCGATGCGTCACCAGAGGCTTCTCGATTTGATCTCGAGATCTTGACATGGGACATCTCAGACGAAGAGCGTGAGGAATCAAACGTGAAAGAACGAGCGTCAATCCACTTTCATCTCGCCAATGAGCCTCCAAATGTCATGTTCCAATTTCCTCCGGACAAGTATGTCTACAATGACCCCAGCAATGTCAACGTAGCTCTTCTCGTGACCTACTTTGCGTTCCATCGCTTCCCTTCGATTGCGAATGGCTTTGTCAAAGTTCTCATTGATTGGGATCATGCTACCACCGCAAAGGTATCCGACTTACCCTGCGTCTCTCGTCTCACTTCATCCAGATCGTCCGAGACAGCGAAGGCGTTTTTGAGATCACCATGAGTCTTGCGCAGCCTTTCAACCGACCAGGATGGCACCACATTCAAGTCCAGCTGTCGGGCCCCGACCAGCAGCCGCTAGGAGGGCCTGTAGAGCTTCTGTACAAGGTTGACGAGCAACAGGGGGGGGTCAAGGCAGGGGAAGGGAAAGAACAAAGAGTTCTCTCCATCCCCATCGGGAGCTGGTCGGAGCTGCACCAGGTCGAGCTTGACTCGCTTCCCTCGGACAGCGAAGGTCACGTGATCTGTGGGGGGCATGGCACGTGCGTTGGGTCGCCTCGCAAGTGTGAGTGCGTCTGCGAGGGCGACTGGATCGGGAGCTCGTGTAACGTGAGTCTCGAGGTCGAGGTGGAGTACTTTCCGCAAGTGATGCCGGTGCTGTCCGACTCGAGATGGGCTTTGTCAGCGTCCCTTCTGAATGGCAGCAGAGAACTGCTGCACAGATTACAAAACCTTCACAGTGAGATCTGATCGACGATCTCGTATACACTCACGCTGTCTTGCAGACACTAGCAACTGTTCGAGGGAGAAGGTGTTTGTGTTCGAGTATAATGATCAAGGTTTAGCCGCCGTAGTCTCCGATGCCACCGTACAGCTTTCTTACTCGTTTGCGCGCTCGAGGGCGACCGTCTTCCAAGGCGAGTGGACCTACGGGTTGCACAAGGGATGTAGGCATGCGTCAGGCGTCGCCTGTCACTTTCATCCTCACTTTGACTGCGAAGCCTCTCAAGACTTCCAGCAGCCTGAGTTCGAGTCGCATCCTCGAGACGTGATTCCAGCCGAGTACTCAGGCAGAGGATCGTTCTGGTGGTATTCCCACCTCTCGCACTACCTTCTCCAAGAAAACTTTGACTTCCAGCTCAAGGTCCCTCCTCCCTCTCCCCTCGTCTCCTCATCGTTTCCTTCAGATCGCTTCTGCTAAGGCGCAGCTGGGCTTTTACGGCCCCATCATCGGAGTGCACGTGCGCAATGGGGACTACTGTTCTTACGAGAACGACAAGGGGGGAATCTGCCTCATGTACAAGCACTGCATCTGCGATGGCTTCCAGCCGTACCTTGAGAGGATCCGACGAGTGCGAGAGCTCTACGGCATCTCCACCGTCTTCTTGGCCACGCAAGACCCGAGGATCATTGCAGCAGCCAAGGCTGAACAAGGATTTCGCGTCCTGCACCTCGAGTTTGATCGAGATCAGCTGACGGGCAAGAACGCCAGGAAGGCTCTTCACTGGAGGCAGAAGCAGGTGCTCCCGACCTCTGCTCTCTGCTCTCTCCTCCCCTCTGACTTGTCGGAATTCTCTAGGGGTACGTGGACTCAGAGATGGTCAGCGAGTCCGCGCTGCTCGATCTCTTCCTCCTCCGTGACTGCGACGTGTTCATCGGAGCCTTTCACTCGCAGTACTCGAGACTCGCGTATCAGCTGATGGCGATCAAGCAAGGGCTCCATCCTCCTTTCTCGTCGGTCCATCTCTCCTGGGGCTCTACCTTGACATATCCACTTTGACCGTTCAATAACAAGAGACTGCACCACGCGCTTATCCCCGCTTGACTTGCTGCGACGTTGGAGCTAGAGGGTGTCGATGTGACGTTTGACAGGTATCAACGGGGGGAGGAAGGACGTAAAGTAGCTCGCATCTGCTCGACTCGGTCAGGAGGCATCGCTTAGCAAGCTGCTTACCCGTAGGACTGAAGCAAGAGGTTGCGTCGCTCTTCACCGGAGCGACTAGGGAACTTGGCATCCAGCATGACGTGGAGGGCCGAGAGGAAGGGGAGAGAGAGAAGGGCGTTCGAGCACGGGACACAATTTCGCTCTCCGAGTAGAGTCCGTCATAACTCCTGCGACTGGCCATGCAGTCGTTGACTTGTCGTTCCCATGTTGTGATGCTTGATCGCGGAAGTGCATCAGCAGCAGCACGGACACGCAGTCTATCCGTAGGCGACTCAGCCACTAGCAGGCCGCGAGGATGCCTCTTAGCGCGAAGCAGCTCGCGCAAGGGACGAGAAGGCTCGAGGGGGTTTCGTCTGGAGGGGATGTGGGGGAGGGGCGGCTTCTTCTTGTAGAGGAACCGCAAGCAGATGGTTTTGCTTCTCTCCCTGTTGACTTCGACGGTGAACTGCTGGAGTAGCTGCTTGCCGTCAGGGGCATCACATGGACTGCAAGACATCTCACTGTTTGTAACGGAGGGTCCAGGGGGTGCAAGAACTGTCCTTGAGGATCGGTCTCAACGGCTTTATCTATGTACGCGCTTGCTTCTTCCATTTCCTAGGCAGCACAGGATTACCATCATTCTCGGATCACCATCATTCTCGGCGCATCAGTCTTATTGCAAGCGCTTTACCTGCCTTTGCAGCAACATGAATCTCCCCAGGAAGAAAAGACCGCACGGATCGTCTGGTGAATGCTCGTGGCATGTTCCTTTTCACCAAGTGAGGGATGTAAGTGGATATTCAAGGATTTACTCAGATGTTGTCCGGCTTGCTCGATCAGGCTAGCGTCGCGCAGTGCCTTTCCTTTCCTGCAAAGTATTCTTGCCAGGGCACATGCTGAAGGAACGTGCTTGGGGTTTATGCTCAATGCCCTGGTTGCGACTCCTTCGGCCTCTTGTAAGTCGCCCTGCAGCATCAACCTGGTGGCTCTTTCGCTCTGTCGGAGAAGTTCTTGTTCAACTTGAAAAGTTCTCTCTTCTTTCTCATCGCCCGATGCTGTCATCACAGGTGGAGCTTGCCACCTCCTCTCAAGTTTCCTTCTCCCCTTCTGCTCTTCTCTTCTGCTCAGTCACTTCTCCCCAAACTTCTCCTCTCCTCTCCTCTCCTCTCCTCTCCTCTCCTCTCCTCTCCTCTCCTCTCCTCTCCTCTCCTCTCCTCTCCTCTCCTCTTCTCTCCCCTCCTCTCCCTTTCTCTCCTCTTGTCTTCTTCCGAGTTCACTTCTCCCGGTCGTTCGTGTCAGTTTGGTTGACAATTGCCATTTTTTTTTGCCCGGCATATCACACCAAAAATCAACGGCCTTGCAACGGTCGGGGGAGTATTGCCTCTGAGTCCTAGTGTGCTGGCCCCGCCCATCAGGTGCCGCCCCCGGGCCGGGCCGGGCCGGGCCGGGCCGGGCTGCCCAGAGAGCCGGCCGCGGCCCCCGGCGACAGTGCTGAGTGAAGTTTACAGTATGCAGTTTGAATCAAATAAAATCAGAATGGCAATGCCACCCCACTGTTCTCAATAAAGTACCCCCCTTTTAGGAGGTGGTCACCTGAACAGTACATGGACAAGGACCCACTGTCACATGGGAGGTAAGGGGGGTGGTGGGGTGGTAATGAAGGTTTATATCGTACGGAACTGTATCTTCGGCCTCCCCCTGCACAATCGCAATGGAAGCCTGCAGGGGGGCAGGGATAGGAGGAGAGAGGAAGAGGATGGGGGAAGGCAGAGACGGGGAGAGCATGGCACACGTCTTGAGAACCTCTCTTGTTTCTCTTCATGTCTACCACCAAGAGACATAAGACGAATCCATGGTGAAAGACGAAACGGTTGCAGGGTAGTTGACAGGTGCAGACCGGTGTGGGGGTAAGCTTTTGGAAGAGCTTGTCCTTGTGTCCTTGTGTAGGTTGTAATGTAGCTGATTGGAATAGTTGTGCATGTTGCTAGAGAGATTTATGAAAAAAAAATTACAGAGGAGGGTAGGGGTTGCAGAATGGCGTACGATGATGAGGTACGGGAGGAGATCAAGTAGACATATAGACTTCTTGACTTGTTCGCTGTCCATAACAAACAACCTCTGAAAAGAACTTCTATCAGCAGGATGCGGCAAATCCTCCTTGCGGCCATGGCCGTCCAAGCCTTGATATCTTGTCAAGCTTCGTTTCTGACACACCATCTGCGCCTGCGAGGACAGCACGGAGTCGTCGCGGGAGGGCCCAGGCTGCTGAGGATGTCGGGAGGAAAGCAGATGCGCGGGAAGTCGAGCGGGCCAAAGGTGCTGGATGAGTACCATCACGAGTTTCAGTCGAAGCACGAGGAGGAGAAGTCGATGGTCAGAGTCTCGGCGGTGCTGGAGGGAGACCAAGTCAAGTGCTCCATCGAGTGCAAGTGCAGAGGGGAGATGGTGCTTCACTGGGCCTTCTCCGAGAGCTCCAAGGGATGGTATGCCGTGCCCGACGAGTGTCTGCCGGCTGGATCGAGGAGGATCGACGAAAAGGCGTCACAGACGACGTTTGTGAACGGGAGGATAGAGATCGTGATGAAGAAGCAGGACATGCCTGAGGCGATCTCCTTCGTCCTCAAGAAGAGCTCTCCCGAGGAATGGATCAGCGGGCCCGGCGGAGACTTCAAGATCGCACTGAAGAGCCCCGACTCAAGCTCGATCGGGCAGCTGATCATGGAAAGGGAAGCCAAGGCCTCTCACTGGAGTATCCTCGATCGCATGCGGCTGGTCAATCAGAACGTGAAGGCTGTGGCTGAGAGCGAGGAAGGACTGAGCTGGTTGTACACCCTTTTACGATTCAACCAGATGAAACTTGTGAGCTCCTCAAGCTTTTTCTTCTCTTCCTCTCCCCTCCTTTCTTCTCCTGTCCCCTCCCTCACCCTCCTATCCTCTCCTCCTGCCTCCTCCTTGCTCTTCTCTTCCTCTCCTCTCCTCTCCTCTCCTTCCTCTCCTCTCCTCTCCTCTCTTCTCCTCTCCTCTCCTCTCCTCTCCTCTCCTCTCCTCTCCTCTCCTTCCCTCTCCTCTCCTCTCCTCTCCTCTCCTCTCCTCTCCTCTCCTCTCCTCTGCTCCTTCTCTCAACTAAAAGAGTAGATATATCTTTCTCTCCTCTCGTCTCTAACTCTCCTTGTCCTCTTGCGCGTGCTGATACAACGGCCTTACAGGTCCCTTTGACCCGCAACTCCAACTATCAGTCCAAGGACCTGGCCCACACTCAGGACGGCGTCTCTCTTGCCTTTGCCTCTCTCTATGCCAAACAGCCCGACGCGAGGCTGTGGGCGAGGATGTGCGTCGCGCTGGTGCCGAGGTGAGGCTGGTGGTGGAGTGAGAGGAGCTTACGCGAGCGCAGAGGAGGAGGAAACGGAGACGCGATCCGACTGGAAATCCTCGACATCATGAGGAGGCACGGGATCAAGGAGGGCCATCGACCCGGGTGAGGAGGAGGAGCGAAGATGCGAGGAGATGGAGGGGAAGGGAGGGGAGGGGAGGGAAAAAGATCAAACGCAGATTAAGAATGAGTACAATTGAGGAGGGCAGGAGGAGGAGGAAAAAGAGAGGAGGGACGAGGGAGGGAAGGGCAGGAGAGAGAAGGAGGCAGGAGCTGACGTGGCATTCAGGATTGAGGACAGGTTCTTGGAGGAGTGGCACCAGAAGCTTCACACTAACTGCGCTCCTGACGACATTATCATCGCTGAAGCCTACATCCGCTTCCTCGAGACCGGCAACCCCGACGACTACTGGAGCCACCTCAAGGGCAACGGCCTCTCCTGGGAGTACATGTCTTCCATCGGAGGTGGGAAAGGGTCCGCAAACTCCGGGCTCAAGGGCCTCACAGCTACTCCCCTGCACCTTCCCCAGCTGTGCAACGACATCAAGCACCTCCGATGGACGTTGATGCAGGTGCACGGAGGAGCAGACCTTGACTTCATGATCCACAAGGCGAGTGGAGGGCTGGACGGGGAGCTGAACGGGATCTTGCGGGAGATCCAGAGCAACAGGCACGAGTGGTGGGTGCCGGGAAAGATCCTCGAGGCGAGGAGGAGGCTGAAGCATCTGCTGAGCAACGGGGAGGGGCACAGAGATGGGCTCATGCTGGACGTGTCGCTGGACCAGTGGTTCAAGGTCCAGCTGGAGAAGACGCAGTTTGGACACCTGGAGAAGAACAACCTGCTAGACGTGACTTCGGTGGCTCTAGAGAACTGCGCGCTGTCTCTTGGGCAGGAGCTGGAGTTCTGCCATTCTCAGCTGTGCAAGGTGAAGGAGATGGGAAACAGGTGGAGCAAGGAGTGGGGGCTGGTGGCGAAGGCGACGGTGGAGAGGATCAGCCTTGCGCTGCAGGAAGTGTCTGGTAGGATCTACTCGTGTGTGCAGCCCAAGGCAGAGCAGCTGGGGAAGGCGATGGGGACGGAGGAGGCGTACCTGACCAACTTCGGGGAGGAAGTGATCCGAGGCAGCTCTACTTTCATTGTCTCTCAACTGCTCGCCTGCCTCGACCCCATGATCCGCGAGTGCGCCAACATCGGGACGTGGGAGCCCATGTCGAGCATCGTGGAGGCGACGGGGAGCGTGCAGGTGCTGGAAAACCTTGTGGCGATCCAGGGGAAGGAGTTCAAGGAGAAGCAAGTGGTGGTGGTGCGGGAGGTGAGGGGGATAGAGGACATCCCCAAGGGCGTCACGGCCATCCTCACCCGCAGCAGCATCGACGCTCTTTCTCACATCGCCATCCGAGCTCGCAACCAGCGCGTCCTCTTCGCCACCTGCCATGACGAGCAGGCCTTCAGCGACCTCTGCCGTCGCCAGGGCCTGGTGGACGTGTCGGTGGACTCGATGGGAAACATCGTGGTGAAGGAGGGAGTGAAGAGCGACCAGAAGGTGCAGGAGGAGGCGACAGGCAGCATCAAAGTTGTTTCCCCTGCCTCCCCTAAAGCCGATGTGCTGGAGGAGGAAGAATTCGACGAGCAGGTGGTCGGGTCAAAGTCCCTCAATCTTCACAAGCTCATCGCCCTCAAGCGCGAACTCCCCGCCTACGTCGAGTTCCCCTTCTCAGCTGCCATCCCCTTCGGAGTCTTCGAGAAGATCCTCGCCGCTGACGCGAACAAGCCAGTCCAGCAGAAGATCCAGAAGCTGCAGGCCAGCCTGACCGGCGAGCCCCAGCACGACTTGGAGGTCCTGAAGGAGCTAAGAAACTCGTTCGAGGAGGTGGAGATACCCGCGAGCCTCCTCAAGGATCTGCAGGCACGGACCCTCAAGTCGCCTCTCTCCAACTTCCTGCAGGAGTACGAGGAGGAGAGCTGCGAGGCGATCCGGAGGGTCTGGGCGAGCAAGTGGAGCGATCGCGCATACTTCTCCCGCAAGGCTCATCGCATCCCCGACTCCAACCTCTTCATGGGCGTCCTCCTGCAGCCCGTCGCCGCCGCCTCCTACGCCTTCGTCCTCCACACCAAGAACCCCATGAACGGGAAGGAGGAGGAGCTGGCCGGTGAGCTCGTGCTGGGGCTGGGCGAGGCTCTGGTGGGGAACCATCCCGGTCGGGCTCTGAGCTTTCTGGTGGACAAGAAGAGCGGGAAGGTAACGGTAGGAAGGCTGCCTTCGAAGCGAGAGGGCTTCTTCCTCGAGGACAGCACCTTCATCTTCCGCTCCGACTCCAACTGCGAGGACCTCGACAAGTACGCGGGAGCCGGGCTGTACGACAGCGTCATGGCCATCGAGCCCGAGAAGAAGGCGATAGACTACAGCAACGACCGAGTGTTCTGGGACGGAAACTACCGCGAGGAGCTGCTAAAGAAGATTGCTGAGGTGGGAATCGCCATAGAGCGCCAGCTGGGCAAGGAGCAGGACATCGAGGGAGTCGTGAGCGAGGACAAGATCGTCATCGTCCAGAGCAGAAATCAGGTGTAGAGGAGGAGGTAGAGTGAGAGAAGGGGAGGAGGAGGAGGAGAAGTATGTGATACGTGGGAGGAAGGGAAGGAACTTTTGATAACAAACCTTCTTTGAGATCCAACAATCATATGCCTCTGATTGCTGTTCCTTCATTCTCTTTCAGAGCCCCCTTCCTCCATCCCTCTTCAACTTCTTCATCCTTCTCCGTCTTCTCCTTCCCGCGTGTCCCCCTCCTCATCGCCGACTGATTTCATTGGGGCACTTCACTCTGACTTCTCGGGCTTAGGAGGCAGCAGCAGGTCTGCTACGCCTCCTCCTCCTCCTCCTCCTCCTCCTCCCATCCC